>NC_089783.1:31499124-31534124 GCF_040412425.1 Macrobrachium rosenbergii | reverse complement strand
TTTATATGAATATGGAGAAATAACTTTTGCATAAAATGCTAATTTTACCTTTTAAATTAATGATGAATAGCTTTAGCACTGTTTCGCGTTCTTTTCATATTTTTTTCAGAGATTTTAACGTTGGCTATTCTGATGGACAAATGCCCGTCGTATTCAAACAAAGTTAGGCGTGCCAACTTTTAAACTCTGTAAACTAGAGGATTTTCAGTCAGTGTTGTTTCATGTGCAATTTATCGTACCAAAATGAGTTAAATGTTAGCACACTGTTTTTCTCTTTTGATCCAGAATAAGAACAGCTGTTTATGAGTCTATGATAAATTGTTACACCTTCTTGCCATGTTGGTTATCGTGAATCCTCAATGGACACCAGGTTAGTCAGATTATTTGCCAGAGGAACATCGATGGTTTTTGGAAACTTTTCATTTCGTTCCAAAGCGTCCTGCTTTGACATCGAATCGAGTGTGAGAAATGATATTTGATTTAATTTATCCTGCACATATGTAATTCAAAAATTTATACTTTGTTTGGCTCAGAAAATAAAATTGTTTCTTCTTTAACACCACAAAATAAAACCCATACTTTCACCGAACTACCAATATTTATTGGGGAAAATATATGCTGGGAGATCGAAGCCAGAAGTCCACACTAGGCCTATTAGCTCTTTCGACCCTTATAACAAGACGGGCTGCCTTTGTGCAAGGAGGGCTGTTGCTGGCATAAAGCACGGAACTAACAGAAAATGAGCATTTCTTCTATTCGAATGAGCTGAGAGTCATTGGAATTAATATCTTGAGTATTTGAAATGACATTCCAAGCTTAGGAACACTCTCGTCCATTCTGTTTTCCCTGCTTTTCCCCCTTTATTCTTGCTTTCTTCGGACCTGGGCTGGGAAGGGGCAAAGGAACTTTCTGACCTAAGTGTCCTCCGTAACTCACTGCGATGAAAGATTTCACCTGGCGTTGATTGGGCTTCCACTCCAACGTCATGCAGTCATAAGGTGATATCCGGGTACGAAGGAACTCTTTCACGAGTTACGTGTTATATTTTTTTCTCCTATTTTGCGTGTGCAGACATCTTGATACAGAAAGGATTTGCTTTCATAAATACTGACTTGTTCTTGGGACTTTTCCATTTCTGTTTTTAATCAAATGTCGTAGCCGTAACGTACGTTAAGGCTTTTTTTATTACTTCGGTTTATTGTTTGAGAGAGTTTATGTGTCATTTTATGTGTCTGGGTTAATACTAAATGTCTAGGACGGTAGAATACCTGTAGCCAAAAATATTCCCCATTTCCAACAAAAGAAAGGAAATGGAACCTAGTTGACACCTTTGAAAATCTTCAATAGTTTTAAGAAACTCAAATCACAATTTAAAAACGCAACAGGTTTCAGTCTAACCAATTATCTTCTAAAATGAAAAAATAAAGTTAAAGTTGTCTTCATAAAGTTTTGTTAAAATGCTCTATAAGGTTTCCACGAAAAGGTCTCAATAAAATACCAGACTTCCTTACCCTACAATATTGTCGTAACTATCAATGAAAATTCTTGTTTTTTACCAAAACTCTGCTCTCCCCTTCTCTTTACTCATTTCTAATCTGATTATTATTCTATTTTTCCTTTGGCTCTTTTTATTCCTTTTTCAGATGGGTATATTACTCTGCCATCCCGTAAGTGTCGACTAATTGTTAAAATGAGTAAGAGGCCTTATGTGGACATCTAAATTCGAAGCAACCTACAAAGACCGGATTAAAATATGCATGCTGGGGGCTGATTTGTGCTGATTAATTTTAAAAACTTGGTTAAAAAATCTGTCAGTGTATCAGTAAATCAAGCATAAGTACTCCATAAACTCAGAACTGACTGATGATGTCGTTACTTTAGGTCATTAAAGTTTCACTACCAATGTCAGTAAAAAGCCAACCCTTTAGCACGTCTGATTAAACATTCGGTTTCCAGGTTATATTTTTGAGTCACAAATATAAATGATTTGCTAGCCCAAAAGCACTTTATTATTTTCGTGTTTTTAACGTTCACTGACTTTTGACTCACATGTGCCAATCAGACACAAATACACAAACGAACTTATTCACTATGAGCATGCATACATGTATAATAAGTGCTTGCACTTTCACATACTTATGGGTTTATCTTTTATTCCTTCAAAACCACATTCGGAGAGGTCATCATTGATCTCAAAAATACCTTAGATTCCTTCGCGGATTTCTAGGAACTCGTCCACTTATTTCTCTTTCGTCACGCTAAAGTGAGTTATGTAATATCATGAAGCAAAAAAAAAAAAAAACCTATACGGGAACTTATATATGTGGAGTTACTTTATAAGAAAACGATTCTGGGCAAGCGAGAGAAATTAATGGAAAAGTATCAAAATTTGGAATTTCCCGACAACGATAATTTTTTGTATGTTGATACTGATAATATAGATTGTTTGCTTAGTGTACAAACTGTAAGAGTTCTCGGGTTGAAAAAAGTTGAAAATATTAGCATAGCTGGAAAAAATAGATAATAGTGTTTAGAGGTATTTTAGGCTAGTGAAAAGTGGAAGTTTTAGAAGGAAGGAGTGATAACCAGTTGTCAGGACTAAGTAGAAGTGTTGAAACAGAAGACCACTGATGAGTACGGAAGTGACTGCCACGCCCTTTCACTCTGGCGCCACCCTCTTGAAGGTGAAACACTATTTTGTGAAGCTTATGCTGTTATTGTGGGTAATGTTGTGGATTTAAAAATATCGTTTATTTGAAATCTTACCGATCATAAGTGTTTCAAGTATTCTTGTGAACCATAAACATAATTCTGTAAAGCAGAATGTCTAAAACAATTTAGAAGACTTTATATAATGATTCGCATAATTATACTAATTAAGTCCTAATGTCAGTAAAGCTAGAAGAAAAACAATGGATAAAATATACCGAGAGGTAAAAAGAAATATGATAGAAGACGAGCTCCTCCATTCCTTCATTAACACATTTTCGCGAAAGGAAGGGAATGAGACGGAAGGGATTGAACGGAGCCTCATTAGCGAGTCGATTTCTTTTCACAGATAGGAAAACGAGCAGTAAAAACGCCGTGTAATAAATCAAATCGGTGCCGGTCTGTTCCAACATTTTGTGAGATGACTTATATAGAACTGGAGATGGAAACAAAGAATTAGGGCAGAAAAAAAATACTATCGTTACTAATATAGAAAATAGGTAGAAATTATGAATTCTTTTGAAATATCGTTAGTAAAAAACGATAGAAAAACTGAACTTCGTATTTATTTGCTCCCCACCCCGCTTAAGAAAAAACGTGAGCAAAAGTTTGTTCGCAAACTATGATAACCAACATAAATTAAACATAAGAATGTTTAGTCAGAAAGTAAGTAGAAATTTTGTATGCTGTCGAAACACCGTTATAAAAAAAATATGAAATTTGAACCCTGTATTTATTTACTTCCTGCCTCGTTTTAAAAAACAAGAGCAGAAGTTTGTTTGCCCAATATGATAAACACCGTAAATTAAACATAAGAACGTTTGGTCGAATCTGGGGAATAAAAATCAGACCATATACATTGTCTATTTAATCCACGGAATTCATATAGTGTTTGCAGATCATTAGGAGCGTCAGAAACTTGGTGACTTATAACGCGACAATTTGCTTAACCCTGTCTTGTCATATCTTTTTAAGATATTGCACATTCTCTTCTTCTCCACAAGTTTGCATGTTTTTTGGTGGACATAATCTACTGTACAACTGTTAGATACTAATTTACAAAATTAAAACAATAATGAATAAGATACCTAACTGAAAAATGAAGTAGTACTACCTGCAATTCTCCTAAGGAAAACTTATAAAACCAAAATATTGTAATTTTATATAAAAGGTTAACGAACTGTAAGCTTCTAGACACGAAGAACATGAAAATTTCATGTCCTCCAGGGAAGGAGGAAGCGTAACTGATTATGCACAGTAGATTTCTCTCAAAATATATGCAAATGTTCCTGGAGCAGGTATCAATATTTTGCATGAGGAGGGAGGTAAGATCTTCCCTAAAATCAGCTGCCCTTTTTTACTTTCGTTATTTATTCTTTTCGTGTTATTTTTTACAGGAGTGACTTCTTTTTTTCGCTTATGCATACAGACGTATAGCCTTTCATGTAAGAATAGACAATTGTTTATATATACATATTTTTATCATTTCATATATATAAATTTATATATATATATATATATATATATATATATATATATATATATATATATATATATATATATGTACATATATACACATAAATATATATATATACTGTATGTATATAAAATTATAAATATATATTTATGTAATATAAAACTATACATATATGTATATATGTATGCGTATATTTGTAAATTTTCAGCCTAATCCCATTTTGTCGTTTAAAACTCTAACTGTTCTTTTTTTTTTGTTAGTCCTTATGTCACCTGTCTTCATTTCTCCTTCAAAGCCTTCGCAAGAATAGAAAAGCATTTTTCGTATACTCTTACCTCCTTTATTATGCTCCAACTTTAAAAAAAAAAAATTCCCTCTTCACCTATTCCATTGGAATCTTCCCTCATACATTTAGTCCAATCAAGTCAAGGTGAGCGTTCTATGTAGTTAGCCGAAGCAGCTCATGTTGCAGAAGTGTTCTGCTGGGAGTTTTTATTCACGGTTATTCCGTGAAAGTTTGAATAATAAATTGATCGTTGTCACGTCTCAAATATTCTAAACAAATATTTGAAATAATTTTTTCCTGCTTTCAACAGATACGCCTCGGATACCTAGAAATGGAGAAAGTTACCTTGGCTGATGGTGGAAACTACACCTGCAGAGTTGATTTCATGACATCACAGACCATGATGGCTCTTCTACACCTCACAGTTCACGGTAGGTTTTTTCATTTATTTATTTTTTTTTTTTTTTTGAGATGCTCCATATCTGAATTTTGCTCAGAAATCCTTTCTCGGCTTCGCTGTCCGTTCTTTGTCCTGTGAATTGGGCAGGATATCTTTTCGTCTTTTCAATCCCCTTCATATGCGGGACAGAGTCCGTGTCAAACGTGCAACAGCCCAGGAGCATATCTCCTCAGTTGGGGAAAACTTTGAATGAAAAATAACTTCCTTTTAGGTGTAAAGTGTGTTCGCTTTTTCAATTTTTACGCTTCAATATTCTAATAATCCAATTACATACCCCATAGTTTACCGTTACAGTGTTACGGCTGTGTGTATGTGAGTTTATGTATATGTATGTATGTATATATATATATATATATATATATATATATATATATATATATATATATATATATATATATATATATATATATATATATATATATATGCAGGTGATGTGATTACTGCGAAAACATGATTTCAACAGTGTTCTTCAGAGCGTTCTATAGAGAAAATAGTTTTTTTTTTTAGATTATGACACATTTGAGAGCCCTGGGTTCGATCCCTATGCGATTTATGAATTTACCATCTGAATATTGTATTTAAATGATCATTTTATTATTTGACTTTGTGGTATGGTAATGGCAGCTGTATTGGCAAAATTAAGAGATATTCAAGTCTCTGAACTGGTACATTATCCAACCAAATTCGAAGTTAAAGAATATTGCAAATACCGAGTTACGGGAAATAAACATTACGAGTATTATGACTTGCCTGTAACTTAATTCTCAAGTTAATTTCTTTGATCGCGATGTGGGGAATCTGATTTAACAGTATGACAAAAGCAATATTTTTTAAAAATCTAATTACTTTCAGTCCAGAAGATTTATGCCTTCCACAAAACCTGAAATTTTTACAAACACTATTTTATCAATAAGTTCCTGGAAAATTGATGTACTGAACACAGCTTAATTCCAAAAGCACCTATTCAAAGAGTTCTTTGATGTTAAAAGAGAATCTGAAATTCAATTGTATTCGAGTTCATAATACCGTGGACTCTAATGCGGCAACTTGCTTAACGGGCACAGTAAATCCTATGTTACGCTGAAGTAAACCTGGTATGGCACTGATTTGGCAATTTTAAATAAAACATCAAGTATTTTCAAAATGTGAATTTTCAGACTAATACATTTTTGGTATATTAAACTAATAAATTCTTACAACAGGTGGGTTGTAAAAACACTGAAAAATACTGTTAATGTTAACTACAGATCTCGTGCTTTTCACAATACTGAATTACAGGTGAACGCCGGAGCTACATTAAAAAGTAATTGCTGATTTTTTTTTTGTGCAAAATCATTAGATCCAATGTCCAATGGATCCTCGAACTTTGTGGTAGTTTGATCTCAAAGGGCCAAAACTATACTGACCTGGGGAAATCTCCGGTCACTATTTTTGGTGGCGATAAAGTTTTCATCAAAAGACTATTAAAATAGGATTTCGTAGACTTACGTCACTCGTAGCTATATTTTTTGTTGCTGTTGTATAAGAACAAGTTATAGATTTTAGAAATTTATTCAGCTTTGGGATTCAGGAACATCTCTGTATACTTCGAATTCTGGCTTTCAGTTTTCCCGATTCTTTTGCTCGAAGAAAACCTTTCTTTTAATTTCGCGAATGTGTCCTGCAGGGATCATTAACTGCTCTGCGTAAGACATAACTTCTATTATATGCATTTTGATTTTATACCACCAGAGGAAATTCGGGACTTGGAAGTCTTCGATGCAGATGGGGTCATGATCAACAGCGTAGCAGGTCCTTACGCGCAGGCAAGCAGGGTCATTCTTTCCTGTCGAGCTTTGGGAGGTAAGTCATAATTCTCTCTCTCTCTCATACACACACACAACACTTCTTCTTTCTTTCCCTTTGTTTAGTCAGTGTGTTTTTTTGGTATTTTGTCACAGGAAAATACAAATGGACGCTGAAATTCCAGATACCCCACTATTCCTGGATAATATTTCCTTTTAAATTTTCAAAATGCTGAGAATGAAATGGAATGAAAGCGTCTTCTCTCCCGCACCGAGACTCGAAACCGTGTCGAGGTTACGTGTAAATGTTTCTATGAAAGTCAGGTATGCTGAAACAGATTAATGTTCACTCTTGAAGATTAATGAAATCTACGAGGTGACATTAAACATCTCTATGAACAGCAACTGTCCAATGATGAAGGATTAACTTTCCGCTCTCCTAATATTTTGTCCTAGATATCAACCGAAATTATTGAAAACGTAAATTGAAAGTTAACTAACAAATAACTCCTTTCTCGAGCCCGGATAGAAGAGAGAAATAAGTTCAGTGGGTTACACACTGTACCACAACGAGGAAATACCTCGAGCCAAAAAGCAAAACAGTACTTGAATGAAAATATAAAATTTCATTTAATGTATAATAGTCACGTGGATTTTTAAAAACAACATAATATAATTCAGAACAAAATAGAAATGCGACACTTTCACAATGGAACGGTGGCTTGTTTACATTGAAAAATTTGATGATCAGAATTAAAAATCTTTACCATCAACAAATGATCTGACAAATGAGAAATGAAAGCTATTAACCTCTGTAAATTTTGTTAGATTTACAGAAATCTTATATATATATATATATATATATATATATATATATATATATATATATATATATATATATATATATTTATATATATATATATATATATATATATATATATATTTATATATATATATATATATATATATATGTACGTATGTATGTATGTATGTATGTATGTATGTATGTATGTATATATATATATATATATATATATATATATATATATATATATATATATATATATATATAACCATAATCACATTAGCACAGGACTTGTTTATCACACATCACCACATGGTGCAAAAGATAAAGTCGAAACGTACACCCAGTCTCTCATGTTATCACCTGTGGTTAGTTGTGATATATATATATATATATATATATATATATATATATATATATATATATATATATATATATATATATATATATATATATATGTATATTGTCACAAAAGAAGTTGGAACTTGAGTGCCACTGCGCACAAGGAATTACCTGGGTAAGCTAACTGCTTGCATACCAACATATTTCCCCAAAATTCCCCACTCAGCAATGACCCAATTGACAGCATTTCATTCGAATTATCCCTTCTGAGTGAATATGATAGAAATAATCATCACACAATCACATGTGGAACAGAAATAAATTTCTGACTTACATCAGGATCGAACTCAGGTCTGTCAATTGAAAGGCAAGGGCACTGCCCACTAGGCCATACAAGTCATAAAAGAAGTTGGAACCTGAATGCCACTGCACACAAGGAATTACCTGGACAAGCTAATCGCTTGCATACCAAGATGTTTCCCCCAACTTCCCCACTCAGCAATGACCCAATTGACAGCATTTCATTCGAATTATCCCTTCTGAGCGACTATGATAGAAATAATCAACACACAATCACATGTGGAACAGAAATAAAAGAAATAATCAATACACAATCACATGTGGGGCAGAAATAAATTTCTGACTCACATCAGGATCGAACACAGGATTTTCAATTGAAAGGCAAGGGTGCTGCCCACTAGGCCATAAAAGTCATAAAAGAAGTTGGAACCTGAATGCCACTGCACACAAGGAATTACCTGGGCAAGCTAACTGCCTGCATACTAACATGTTTTCCCCAACTTCCCCACTCAGCAATGACCCAATTGACAGCATTTCATTCAAATTATCCCTTCTGAGTGAATATGATAGAAATAATCAACACACAATCACATGTGGAACAGAAATAAGAGAAATAATCAATACACACATGTGGAACATAAATAAATTTGACTCACATCAGGATCGAACTCAGGTCATTCAACTGAAGGGCAAGGGCGCTGCCCACTAGGCCATACAAGTCATAAAAGAAGTTGGAACCTGAGTGCCACTGCACACAAGGAATTACCTGGGCAAGTAACTGCTTGCATACCAGCGTGTTTTTCCCAACTTCCCGATTCAGCAATGACCCAATTGACAGCATTTCATTCAAATTATCCCTTCTGAGTGAATATGATAGAAATAATCAACACACAATTACGTGTGAGTTCCAACTTCTTTTATGACTTGTATGGCCTAGTGGGCAGCGCCCTTGCCTTTCAATTGAAAGACCTGGGTTCGATCCTGATGTAAGTCAGAAATTTATTTCTGTTCCACACGTGATTGTGTGTTGATTATTACTATCATATTCACTCAGAAGGGATAATTTCAATGAAATGCTGTCAACTGGGTCATTGCTGAGGTGGGAAGTTGTGGGAAACATACTGGTATGCAAGCAGTTAGCTTGCCCAGCTAATTCTTTGTGTGCAGTGGCACTCAAGCTCCAACTTCTTTTACTACTTGCATGCCCTTGCCTTTCAATTGAAAGACCTGCGTTCGACCCTGATGTGAGTCAGAAATTTATTTCTGTTCCACATGTGATTGTGTATTGATTATTTCTATCTTATTCACTCAGAAGGGATAATTCGAATGAAATGCTGTCAATTAGGTCATTCCTGAGTGGGGAAGGTGGGGAAAACATACTGGTATGCAAGCAGTTAGCTTGCCCAGGTAATTCCTTGTGTGCAGTGGCACTCAGGTTCCAACTTCTTTTATGACTTGTATGGCCTAGTGGGCAGCGCCCCTGCCTTTCAATTGAAAGACCTGGGTTCGATCCTGATGTGAGTCAGAAATTTATTTTTGTTCCACATGTGATTATGTGTTGATTATTTCTATGTATATGTATATATACATATATATATATTTATATGTATATATATAATGTATACATACATACATACATACATACACACACACACACACACACACACACACACATATATATATATATATATATATATAATTTACTGGTCACTTTTCTCAGATAAATATGTAATTGTAAAAACCATTTATATGCATAAGCCCACACACATATATATATACTGTATATACACACGCACACACACACACATATATATAATACCACAATTCACCACATGTGAAAAAATAAGACTTGATGCAGGTCCTAACTGTTTACAACTTAATTTTTTTCACCTGTGGTCACATGTGATAAACAAATCACGTGTTAATGTAATTATAATCATATTCATATAAACATTTATATATACATATGTATACATATATATTAATGTATAACTGAATCACGAAAATATGGAAAGTGATGAATATATATATAAAGAAAAAATCCACGAAGGAAGGCGAAACAATGGAGTCCTGCAAGGCCTTTCGACTTATAGTCCTTAATTAGCAGACTGAAGAAATATAAAAATAAGCGTACAAAGAAAGCTCATATACTGTAAATGACAGTTGGGGATTACAATGGAAAAAATTTGTACCTGGAATCTAACACAACTGAAGAATTAGTAGAACTTCCAAAACAGGGTTAAATATTTAAGAGGTTTTACAAAGGATTAGGATCAACCATTCAAAAGCAAGGACAGGACACTTAAAAGATTATACAAGGAGGTGACTCATCACCAAAAAATGTTATAAAAGTAAAACTCAATAATTCTCTCTTTTTTTGGTAAACAATAACAATTTTTGCAGGACGAATATTTTTACAAAAAATATATATATATATATTAAACATGAATACATAGAAAATATATATAAGGTAACTAATTTGTAATTAAGTCAGTGATTTTGTCTTTCAGGTCGCTCTTGGACATTTTTCTAATACAAGGGTCCAAATAATACATCCCAGGGCTAAAGTTAAAATTTCAGCTGAAAGTAAGCTGTATAAGAGCAGATTCTAAAGGATTTCGTGAAGAGAAATCTTCTGATCTGGCAAGCACTGAACTTTCAGTCCAATTTATCCTGTGGGAGTTTTCACTTAAATGAATGAATATAGCACTGGATTTTTGCCCAGTTTTGACAGAATACTTATGTTGCTTAATAGGTACATCTAAATCCTTGCTTGATTGGCCAATATAAAAAGAGAGGCAGTCCAAACATAGAATTTTATATATTATATTGTTTTCTTTAGGGCTATTTTTTTTTTTATTAACATTCCTTTTAGTGTGTTATTATAGGAAAAAACGAGGTTGACTTTAAGACTTTAACAGTGATTTTATGCTTTCAAAACCGCTAAAATAAGGCAAGCTAAGAATGTTCTTAGGGGTTTCTTTCTCCATGTTACTTTCACTATAAAACTTTTTGTGGGCTTTATTATAACAAATGTCTAGCATATGTGAAGGATAACATAAATCTGTCCCTATTTTTCTTATGTATTCAATTTCTTGATCCAAATATGGGGGACTGACATTGCGCAAAGCTCGTAAAAACATAGAAGAAAAAACTGATATTTTGATATTAAGTGATGGCCTGAATAAAAATAGACATAAGTTAAGTTGTTGGTGGTTTCCTATAAATACTGAATTTGCATTGAATTGGTTCTCCGTGTATTAAATTAAAACATCTAAGAAAGGGAGGCAATTGTCTTTTTCTAATTCTAAAGTAAACTTAATGGATGATACCTGGTTATTCAAATTAGAGAGTAAGTCATTTACATCAATACCAGCAGGCAAGAAAGCTAAAATATCGTCAACATATCTATACCACTTTGAAGGAGTATAAATGATATTAGGTAAATATCGTTTTTCAAAGAATTCCATCTACAAGTTCGAGAGGGGTGGGGGTAAAGGGTTGCCCATTGCAATACCAAATATTTGTTGGTAAAATTCACCACTGAATATAAACTTACAATCACAAATGCACAACCTAGTGAGTGAAATAATGACTCAGAGGTAGTGGCAATTCAAGATTGTTTAATTCATTACTAAGATACTCTAAATTAGAATCTATAGGGAACTTTAGTAAAAAGAGAACAAACATCAAAAATAACGAATCCATCAGTGGGCCAAAAAATGATTTTTAATTTATCAACTAAATCTAGAGAATTATATACGTGAGAACCGGAGATAGTTCAAGTAACGGGGACAAGAGCTTGGTAATACATTTCGAATGTTTATATATATATATATATATATATATATATATATATATATATATATATATATATATATATATATATATATATATTATCACAGATTGTTCCACATACCTGGTTATTACACTTACCAATCACAGAATTCAAAACTTACCTCACTTACAGCCAGATACCTGGACTCTCATTTAAAAAAAAAATACGACTGTATACTCTAAAGGCAACAGTAATCCATTTAAAGTCTTATCAATAATGTGAGGTGTCAATATTACTAAAGTATATTAAAAAGGGCATCAAAACTGAAAGAACAAATATATGTCTCTGATTCATTTACAATAACTAATCAATCCTACCACTGGTGACCAATAAAAAAACACTACTGTAAAAACTTTAAATACAAAAACTTATTCTTAATAAATTACTAATATTTTGAATCACAATCTGAATTAATTCTTGATCTAAGTTATGAAACAAGAGTTAAATCTAAGCAAAAATGTTAAGATGTGAAAGAAAATTAAACTGAACAATAAACAAATACTAACTGCACACAATCATACAAAGTATTAATAGTGTAAACGTATTAAATTCACCAAAGTATTTTATCAGAACTCTTATTTTTAACTGACCGGTCTATCAATTACTAATTTACAAATGTTCAAAAAAGATAGATCGATCTAAGCAACACTCACAAAAATCAAAAGCCATGGTTTTTTATAAACACAAATACCTGACACTGCAGTAGTGACTATTACACAAAATACCTTATTCCTGGAGAAGCTCCTTTTCACACATATACACACTGCTATAATGCTAAATATTAGAAGTCACAATAAAAGTTATCAAAACGGAGTGACTGACAATTATTTACTTTACACTACAAGTTTAACATTTTGAGAAAGAAAAAATCTTAATAATGACCAACGAGCAAGATGGCTCAGTCTCTGAATGAAATATTTTTCTTAGTATCCTCTAAAATAAAACCCTGCAAAATGTATAAAACAAAGTTTTGGGCTCAATTGGGACGCAAACAGAAGCTAGATAATGTAACCAACACGCGCTTTTATGCAGTCGTTTCTCCCAGCAAATCATCCACCTTTATGTGTTTTATACAAACAGACTCCACGAACTCCAAAATCACACGATACAAATCATATGATTGCTTGAATGATATAACATAAAGAATTATCTAGAACAGGCTATTTTTGTGAAATCTAACCAGACTTTTGCACTAATGATATTTCTACATTATTATTACATATAATACCTCTTGTGTACAGAAAACACACGATAATCAGAACAGCAAATATAATAACATTCGGGAAAAATATACAATCAGAAAAGCAAATTGCAATATCATATATAAAAAATACTAGAACACTTTTTGTACACAAATCAGGGGAATTTCATAAGAATATATATTACTTCCATAGAGGATATCAGTGATACAAAAGGGTGAAAAAAATGAGATTCTTAATTTCTAAGCTTACGGAGGACAGTCTGCCTCCATCTTCAAGATGGAAACAGAGTGGCCTCCGTAAGCCTGGAAATGAAGAATCTCCTTTTTTGACACTACTGCACCACTGAGGTCCTCAATAGAAGTAATAACTTTTACACTGAATTTGTGTATGTGAAATATATAATTTTATATATATATATATATATATATATATATATATATATATATATATATATATATATATATATATATATATATATATATATATTTCATGATATTGTCTTGCAATATGTATAGCATTCCATGTTTTGATATATTTACTCTTGTACTTGTCATGTGTTATGTGTAATAATAATAATTGATGAAATATTGTATATAGTGTAGTGTCAGATCTCAAAAGAGTTAGTGATATAGATAACTTAATAGCATAATTTAGAATTAATAATATATCTTTAATAGTAACGTAGTGCATGAGCAACACGTGTGTTGTAGGAAGGCTTGTTTCACTTCAGTTGCCATCGCAAAAGATGTGTTGACAGGCAAGAGATAACAATATCTGCTCCGTTCTGGAAACCAACTCGGGTTTTTCATTTTGTTTTTAAAACATGGCAATCATAATTAGCCAGCTGCAGTCTGTTGTGGTCATGTTAAGATTTCTGTAAAAACTTTGTCCCATACAAGAAGACAAATGATTTTGCAATGTTACATATATTGTTATGATTGCATCCCATACAATTTTCTGGTAAAAACGTGTTCCTTTTTGAGAAATGCAAAGAAATGTTGCACTGAAGCACGTCTCGATCGATTACGTCATCTTCCTTCTTCTAGAATTTTCTCTTGTATCTCGTTCCCAAAATGCCTTAATGACGTCATCTGACTGTTTCATTTCCTACTGGAATCCTAAAGTTTGTTCATTCTGATTTCAGAGACTGTTAGTGTTCGTTCCCTCTCTCTCTCTCTCTTTTTTAAAAAAGAGAGAAATTTTAACATAAAATATTTTGTGGTCATTGATATTAAACTTAGTCTTTGAGATCTGAATGTAGGAAAAGTGTATACGTTTGGTAACAGCGCCATACAAAAAAAGTGTGTTTTGTGAACCTAAAGCAGCTGTGTAAGGTAAAGTGAATTTTACTTATTATTGCCATGGTATAATAAGGTATATTAAGAGATTTTTGCCATAGTGAAATTATTATTGGTTAATCTTTTGTGCAATTTTGTGTGTTCTTGTGTTTGCAATCTCTTGATTTTCCACATTTTATATATTGGTGATTTAACATTTATTTACTTAGCATTTAAATATTTCTTGATAATTTAACATTGCTCACTTGATTTAATTTTCATTCACTAACATTTTCTTTTCAAGTCTTGTGTAACTCTTGACAGTTTACATTTTGCTGGATTAACTTAATTTCTTGATAAATTAAAGTTTTATGATTTAGTTTTGTTTAATAATTTAACTCAAGAATTAATTTTGTGTTGTTTTCAAGTACTTGTAAATTTTTTTCAGAATGTGAATTCTAATATAAATTTTGAATTAAAAATTAAACTTTTTTATTTAAAATTGTTAAAAAACAGCATTTCATTTATTGACCACCAGTGAATAGGATTAATTGTGTGCATAGGGCAAAGTGATAAACATGCTTTGTTCCTTTAGTTTTGCAGAAGTGAATTAAGGCCGGGGGAAACAGTTAAAGTTGTTTGATGGAGTGATGCCCTTTTACTCTAGAATATATCTTGTTTAACTGTTGATACCTCACTCTTGTTTTGATAAACTTAGTTTGATTTTTTCACATGATTAATGAGCTTTTTAAAGGATCATTGTTACCTTTAGAGTACTCAGTCATAATTTTTATTGTTGTGAGAGTTCAGGCATCTGGCTGAAGTGAGGTAAATTTTTAAATTCTGTGATTAGTTGTGTAATAACTAGGTTCTTGGCACACATCGTGACAATAGAGATTTTTGGTGCCCAGACCAGGGAACAAAACAAAATATCACTCTGGTTTATGGTTTATACAGGTGGTGTTAGGGATATATTTTGAAAGGAGAGTGACCACAAAGTTATTTTAACATTGTATTGTGAATTATTCAGTTGAGTAACTTAGAGAAAATGGCTCTGTTCGATGTTCAGTAGTTGAGTAACTTAGAGAAAATGGCTCTGTTCGATGTTCAGAAGTTTTTGGCAGCTCCTTCCATCCAAGAATTATCTGAATCCGACCTGACTAAAGCACAGTGGACTGCTTTAGCAGTGGCACGTGGGGGGTAATGTGTCTAGTGGTATGATTAAGGCACAAATGCATTGATGGACTCTGGTAAAATAGATGAAAAGTTAGGAGAGGCACAAGAATTGTTGAGTGCAGCCGAGTCCGAATTTATAGAGAAGCAAGAGCAAAAGAAAGAGAAAAGTGATGCAGAAGCAGAGCTTAGATGCTTAGAAGCAGAAGAAAGTTTGATTAAGCTGAAAATGCAGGCAGAAAGAGAAAGAAAAGACAGAGAGAAAAGAGAGAGAAAAGAAAGAGAAGAAGAAAGAGCAGCAGAAGAAAGAGAAAGAGCAGGAGGAGAAAGAGAAAGAGCGAGGAAGCAAGAGGACTATGAAAGAGAGATGAAATTAATAGAAACTCGCTCTAAGTTACCTTTGACACCGTCTAACCCTATCCAGGGTACTCAAGAGCCTGTATTTGATGTGGTATGAGCGCAGAAGTTAATTCCAAAGTTTACAGAAGCTCAGATGAGTTTTTTGATCACTTTGAAAAAGTGGCTTCAGGTATGGGTTGGCCAGAATATAAATGGTCAGTCTTGTTACAATGTGCTACAAGTTTACCAAATGACTCCTAAATATTACAATGAAAGATTCAGATTTCTGAGAAAGGATGACAATATGATTTTCTTGGATTATGTCTACAAAGTAAGAGGATGTTTCAAATGGTGGTTGGAGGCTGCTAAAGTTAAATCTATGGACGAACTTGAGGAGTTAGTAGTCCTAGAACAATATCTTAGAGGAATTCTTGAACACATAAGAGCCTATTTGAGAGAGAGAGAGAGAGAGAGAGAGAGAGAGAGAGAGAGAGAGAGAGAGAGAGAGAGAGAGAGAGAGAGAGAGAGAGGTTGAGAAACTTGACAAAGCTGCTGCACTGAGTGAAGATTTTAACATAATTTGTAGCAAAAGGAATTATAATGTCAAGTACCAGAACCAACAGCACACAGGTTTTAGGTCTCAACCAAATTTCAGGAACATTACTACTGGGAATCCTTCTAGTGGCAATGCCAGTACAAAGCAGGTAATACCCCTTAGCAATCAAATGTTAAATCCTCATCATCCAGTTTCTCAAGACAGATACAGAAGACTAATGTTGTCTGCTTCAAGTGTGGAAGGGCTGGACACTACAGTTGAGATTGTCATCAGGCACAAATGCAAACCAAGCCAGTTGGTCAAGTAGTTAAAGGTAACCAGGTGAAACCGACTACGAAAAGCAGTGTGGGGAAGACTGAGACAATTGGGAAGACTGAGACTAAACAAGCTGAGTGTTTAGCAATCAGTGGAAATGTAACCTCAAGCAGTGAGTGGCTGAGCAGCTTGGAGGCTTTTAAGCCATATATCTATGAAGGTATGCTGACAACTCAGGGAGGGAATGTGCAGGAACTAGTCAAGGTATTATGTGATATGGGGAGCAACCATAGTGTGGTAGTTTGTGGTGCTCACCCACAGTTGAAGACGAATCTCACCAGAGATTCAGTTATTTTGAAGGGTATAGGAGGAGAAGAGGTAACTCCTATATACCACTTGCACTTGTCGTGTGAATTGGTGACAAGGAATGTTGATTTTGCTGTAAAGTACTCACTAGCAGTTGAAGGTGTGCATGTTTTACTAGGTAATGAAGCAGGTGGTGCACCATTTGTTCCTTGTCCCATAGTGACACAAACCGTTGAGGATTATTCCTACGGTAGATTTAGAGAGGAAAAACCCCCACCTGTTTCCAAGTTGTGTTACCAGGAGTATGAAGGAACTATGTCTACAAGTGAAGAAACAGGATTTACCTGCACAAGAAGGATCAAATGAAGGGTCTATGAGCTTAGAAGAGCTGTTCCAGGTAAGTGAAGTTTCCCCTAGTGTTAGTAATGAAGAGATTTCCCAAGAAGACGAGGATCCTGTTGTTCTTGAAGAGACTCAGAGTAATCAGAGTGTTCCTGAAGATAGTAGTGAAACTACAATCACAGAGTTAGCAGATGATGAGAGTTCAGCTCTTGAAGTTGGTCAAGTGACTAGAGAGAAGCTAATGGAACTGCAGAAGAAGGATACAACGTTGGCTGATTTGTTCTTCAGACTTGTTGATCAAGAAGAGATGCAACAAACTTCTACCATTATCTAAAGGAAGGACTGCTAATGAGGAAGCATCGACCTGCAGATATACCAGCAAATGCTGTGTGGGATGAATATCATCAAATTTATATTCCATATCCATTGAGAAAGCAAGTGGTAGCAGTAGCGCACGAGTCTGGACATGTGGGAATCAGGAAGACTGTTGAAAAGATTATGAAGTATTTTTTCTGGCCTGGACTTCACAAGGATGTTAACAGATTTTGTAGAGAGTCACACCTGCCAAGTAACTGGAAAACTGAATGAAACCATTCAGAAAGCCCCCCTACAACCCTTAGAAGTTAGAGGAGAACCTTGTAGCAAGGTGATTATAGATGTGGTTGAGCCTCTTCCAAAAACAAAGAAAGGAAATGAATATCTGTTAACATTAATGTGTCCAGTGACAAGGTATCCTGAGGCGATTCCTGTAAAAAGTATAAGTGCTGAGAAGTTGATGGAGTTTTTCTCCAAGTTTGGAATACCAGAAATTGTGCAAGGTGATAGAGGAACGAACTTTACTTCAAAGTTGTTCCAAGAATGCAACAACAGTTATCAATTGCTTATCATCCAGAGACTCAAGGAGCCTTGGAAAGGATCCACCAGACACTGAAAAGTAGGTTAACTAAGTATTGTTATGAGTCAAAAAGAATGGGATGCTGGTTTACCCTTGATGTTGCTTCAAGTTAGGAATACTTATCAAGAAAGTATGGGATGTTCACCAAATCAAATGGTTTTTGGACGAGACGTGAGAGGCCCATTGAAGGTTCTTGCAAAGAATTGAGAAGAAAATCAAGAGGAAATCCAAGGAGAATATGTGAAGAATTTGAGGAAAAGGTTAAGAGAAATTAGAAAATTCTCTTTAGAAAATTTGAAAATAAGTCAAGAGAAAATGAAAAGGAGATATGATGCTAAGGAGTTTTAGTGTAGGACAGCAAGTTGTAGTATTCTTACCAGTGAAAAGATTTCCCCTTACCAATAAGTTTCAAGGTCCTTTTAGGATTATAGAGAAGTTAAGTGATCGAACTTATGTGACTGAAACACCAGGAGGAAGGAAACGGCAGAGGAAGACACATGTGAATCTTTTGAAACCTTACTTCTCAGAGACTAAAAATGAAACAGTGTCAGACACAGACAACTTCATCTACAGAGGATGGTGATGGCTATGAACTGGGAGCTGAAAGCAGGATGAACAATTCTTCCATGTTGGAAAATTTGGAGGATAAATTAAAACATCCGAGTGTTGAGCAAAGTAGTGAATTAAGTGAGGTGATGAGAAGCATCCCTGATATATTTGCAGATGTACCTAGGCGTACCGATCTGACAAAGCATGATATAAAGATCACAGAAGATGGAAAACCTTTTAAACAGAGAGCTTATTGCTTGTCACCTTTTCATCGAGATGTTTTGAAGAAAGAAGTTAAGTATTTGTTGCAGCGTGGATTAGCAGAACCCAGTTCAAGTCATTTTAGTTCTGCTTGTGTGTTAGTGAAGAACCAGATGGCTCACTTAGGATGTGTACTGATTATAGGAAACTGAATTCCAGCAGTGTGGCTGACAATTATCCCTTGCCTCTTATAGATCAAGTACTTGATGATATTGGGCAAGCCAAATCTGTTTCCAAGATATATTTGTTGAAAGGATATCAGAATCCCTTAGATGAGAATGCTAAATTGCTGTCAGCTTTCATTACTCCTTTTGGACTGTATCAATACACTGTTATGTAATTTTTTCTGATGAATGCACCTGCAACATTCCAGCGAGTGATGGATCAACTGCTAGGATCAATAGAAGGAGTGGGTGTATACCTTGATGACATTGTGATTTATTCTAATACATGGGAAGAACATCTGAAGATTTTAAGGAAAGTGTTCGAGAAACTACGGGAAGCAGGAATAAAAATCAACTTACAAAAAAGTGAGCTTGGAAAGGCAATTGTTCAGTATCTACGATTTGCAGTTGGAAAAGGCCTTTTCGCTCCTCTTGACGCTAATGTAGAAGGTATCCGTAAGGCTAACCCCCCCCCCCACCTACTAAGAGGAAAGCAGCTACGAAGATTTTTGGGCATGGCTGGATTTTATCGCCAATTCTGTCCAAATTTCTCAGCCGTAGTAGCTCCCTTAACTGACTTAACCAGTCTGGAAACAAAGTTTCTTTGGACTCCAGAATGTCAAGAATCATTTGAGAAGGTTAAAGCCATTTTAACTTCAAGACCAGTGCTTCAAACTCCAGACTTTAATAAGAAGTTTGTAAAAGTGTATATATTTGGTAACGGCGCCATACAAAAAGTGTCTTTTATACTTATTTGCCTTTTATTCCTCTCTTGACCGTTGCTTTTATAGATTAAACGGTACTGTCCAATTCTAATTCTTGGTAGTTAGTTCTGATGTGTTTAATTTTATTTTATTTTACTGAGTATTTTTTTAAAATGTATTTATTTGTTATTTTTAGATGCCTGATGATCGGGTATGTTAAAGCCTCGAAACTATTCGCAATAAAGAATGTTTACTCAAGTACTGATCTACCTACTCCTTATATATATATATATATATATATATATATATATATATATATATATATATATATATATATATATATATATATATATATATATATATATATATTATATATATAATGTATATGTATATATATATACTGTATATATATAGATAGATAGATAGATAGATAGATAGGCAGATATGAGCGCCCTTAATTTAAAATAAAGTGATTGAGAATAGAGCATCAAAAAGTTATTTTTCCGTTCTTTACATTTCTCTCCTCTTGACCGAGGTATTTGTTCCTGAAGAATGTTAGCTAATTGCAGAGTTCATATTTTCATGTCTTGTAGTATAGTCATGCAATCCATGTAAATTTTACCTGCAGTTTACCTTTTCAATCTAGTCATCAATTTCATCGATAATTTTGAGGTATAATGAGAATTTTACGAAAATTTTTGAGGGTTCCTGTTTTTCTGATGTCATTTTCGTGATATACCAGGTAATTCTTGATCAGTTTTAATAAAAACCTAAAAAATCTCATGAACATTTCAGATTTTACAACCTGCATAAAATGTTGCTAAACTTCATAACATGCATGAATCTTTGAGAATGACATTGTTCATGAAATGTAATTTGTATAGTAACATTTTATAAGATTAAACAATAATTCGATTTTCCCCATGTCCAGAAGGAAAAATGGCAAAACAATTATATTGAAAATGGATGAGAATAACCTTTCATTGGGGCAGCTGATTCCGCATCGAATTTTACGGATACAGTTCATGGGAAAAAAGAAGAAAAAAAGAAAGCCAACGAGCAATCTACTGGGAATCCCCTAAGTTAATGACTTTAGAATCAATTTCACAAAACATTTCGTGGGAAGAGGGTCTTCATGCAATGTATCTCCTCCCCTAAACTGACATTCCATTTTATCTTTAGTTTTCGTTTTATTTATCTGTTTCGTTCAATGCTAATTTAAGGGATGATGTAAGTTTATGCAAATTTTCTACGCAGCATTTTCGAATCATTATTTCAAAGAACAAAATTAAGTAAAGTACAAAGAAAATCAAGTGCGGCTGCAGTGCATGATGCGAAGAGTAATTATGATGACTGTATATCATGCAGGGCGTAAGCAAATAAAATGATTCGGAGACGTAGGTAGAAGGGAAGATATTTAAATACACGAAGACAACAGATGTAAAGAATGGCAAAAAAAAAAAGTGATAAAAGGATTGGTATCCAAGTGACTCGAGCACTCGAAAGTACAGTACACTCCAGCGACCTCCAGTCGACGTCCAAAAACACCGAGACATTAGGAAAGATATAATTTAATGCCGAATCTGCCGTACTTACGAGTATACCCGTCCAGTGCGGAGATTTGTACCCACCCCCAACCATGATCGCCCATTGGTAAGTCTGGAACACGTAGCTCTTTTTATGAATTTCTATCACATCACCGTGATTTATATACAAACATTAATCTACAAATTGCTTAATATCCAATTCGCGCTTCTTCGGGAATGTCATAAAAAGAGCTGCATGTTCCAAACATACCAATGGGCTATCATGGTAAGGGTGGATTGATGCCGACGCTAAGTACAGATCCCCGCACTCGACCGGTGTAAGTACGGCAGATTCGGCACTAACTTATAATTCTCTTGATGCCTCAATGGTTTTGAACGTCGACTGGAAGTAGCTGGAGGGTGCTGTCGAGTGTTCGAGTCACTTGGATACTAATCCATTTATCACTTATAACTTCCCTTCGGTGATATTCCCGAAGTAGCTCGAATTGGATATTAAGCGACATCTGTAGCTCAATGTTCATATATATATATATATATATATATATATATATATATATATATATATATATATATATACACATATATATATATATTGTACGAGACGTGGACATTTTGCTTTAAGATGGAATAAATTAGTCTATCGTTCTGAGGTTCCAGTATAATATCACCCTACAGTCAAGGCAAGAATGTTCCTTCTCAAAAGCAACCTAATCAACAATATACAATTGATTAATACAGGCAAAACTAATTAGAATTAATTAGTATTTTATATGCTCTTTGAACACCTTTCATGGCGCACGAGCTGAACTCAATGTTAAGTCAAGGTAGAAAATTAAATTACCTCTTTCTTTTCCTTTGTTACTGTTTTCAAAGAACATGAAAATTATCATTCGTCATAGAAACTAAAATCTGTATCGCAAGTCAATTGAGTATCGAACACTCCAGAAATGAATCATAAAGATTTTCCATCAATTTCCATCATCTTTCAAAAGGGTCCACTTTTTACCTAGTGTTCAGTGCCTTTAATCACCAGTTTATGGATGGTTTCTATTATTGCTTCTCTTACTTCCCACTTTAGAGTCTCATAGTATTAGTTTTCTTTTAATCTTTATTCCTTTTCTTTAATTCTGTTTATCACACTGTCTTTATTCTTTTTTCCAATACATTTGCTGAAGTGAACTGATTCTTTAATTATATTCAAACCACACAACAAATGTACACCAGAAATAACGAACATCAAAGATCCAAGTAATCAGAACGGAATATTAGAATATAATTCCATTCTCTGGAATCATACAACAAAAATAAAATGACTAGCAAGGGAATAGATTATAAATTATAAAGGAAACAGTTTTTCTGATGGAGGATGAGTAATTGCAAAAATGATTGAATTCACCTATTCATAAATGAAACTAAATATCTCTGGAATCAGTTGCATTATTTTGAAAAATTCTCATGACAGACCTCGCAAATCCCCTCATTTGAATTTTACAGATTCAAGCTGTAAATTAGATATCATAACAATGAAATAAGTTAAATAAACTAGTATTAATTATTCAACAGTTCCAATAACAAGTAACTGACAGATCTTTGACGAGGTCTCTTGGGTGACCTTGATTACTTCTCTTCAAATGTGTTTTTCGAGACCTAAATTAAAACTCTTAAGTACTGTAAGATTTTATCCGCTTGATACATCTGGAATTATTTCTGGCCACATTAAAAATATCTCATTATTATTTCACAATTTATTACTGCATAGTCTCTCATTCTGAATTCACTTAAATATGAACTCACCGTGTACCCTTTTCAGTTGTCTGTTTTGACAAGCGCACTTCATAATTAAGCAGAAATTACATATGTTCTGACGATCATGTGGATTCAAAATGTAATTAAAATTCATGGTTTCATATTGCTACAATAAAAACAGCAATTAGAGTGATCATATGTTGTGTGTAATGACTATAGTTCCTCCGGTGCAGTCTCCAGTGAAACATACTGAAAGATATTATTTGTTAATATCATTGTTTTATTGTGCAAGAAGGCGCAATAACAAGAGAAATGACACTGTAATAAGTGTTTACAGACCTTAAACGTATTGTATAACAATGGCATTTTATTACTTTATCATACTGTTCATTTTTTGTAGCTACATGCCAATAAAACTGTTTAATTATACCTACTATAAACATGAATCTTTCTTTATAACAGAATTTTTAAAATTGCAAACTCCAAGTTTAGTGACACTTTGAAACTATCTATTTTCTTTCGTTAAATTCGAATGACAAAAAAGTAAATAAAAAAGATTCCACCCTTCCTCGCTCAAAAAGATAAAGAAAGCAAATGAATTGCGCACTTTTTGAGACAATGGCCATTCCCCATACTTTTAAGGAATTATATTCAATAATAACAGTCTTTACTCTTCACGAGGAATGATTTTTATGTCCTTAATGCCTGCTGCTTTGTAAGCTCTCGATAAAAGAACACTGCAGGCGAAATTCAGGTCAGATATCGACGACTTCGATTCCGTTTTCGGCAATAATCAGTTTTCCTTTTCTTTCCTTTTAGCATTCCAGTAATTAAGGTCGCCTCATAAAGGATGAAAATAAAATGCAAAAGAGCTTGTAAATCGTCTAATATATTTGAATGGAATATTAGAAACCGATAATTTCTATTTTCCAAATAATTCGGCTCGACTTTTAAACCATAAAAACCTTGTTTTTTTGAGGGGGGGTGGTAAAGATTTAATTGAAAAAGTTAAAGAGTTACCAAATTGCTTGCGTCGTCCTCGATGTAAATATGCAAACTTTCATGAGAGAGAGAGAGAGAGAGAGAGAGAGAGAGAGAGAGAGAGAGAGAGAGAGAGAGAGAGAGAGAGAGAGAGAGAGAGATTTTCGTAGAAATGTGGGAACACAAAAATTAAAAGTTAATCAATTATTGAAACGATAATTGAAGATTAATGGACAAGAAATGACAGAATAGTTGGTTTACGTTATATGCGATATGTACGGAATTTTACCCATGTATTGTGAGTTCCAGTGTTCCTTTTATACATTAAAGAAGGGACCATTTTTATAACATAATGTTTGTTGATCAAAGGCCCTTGATTGATGGAGGAATATTATAAAAGACGATCGATCGGATTACCCTCACACAACTTGTCGATACTGTTTGCATACGTCAGTGAAATTCTATCATAATCATTCAGAATGGATAGTTCAGTAATTTTTTTTCAATAACCTTGTGCTTATTAAAAAAATCTGGTATATACCAGAAATTAGTAGGTTTTTTCTTCGAGTTAATGATAATAGCAATAAAATCAGTGACTGACAGAGACAAAAAATAAAGGCGTGCTCAGAGTTGAACTTCTAGACTTTAGACAAATTATAACTACCATCTAATGAGATATACAAAGATATACAAGGGTTTACGTGAAACAAACTCAAAAAACATACCCGCACTCATAACACCCACTATTTTACAGTCAATGACATTTATGATTTTACTGTACGCTTGAACAAGCCTCCTCGATATGAGAATAAAATAAACGTTCCAAAAGTCCGAATTCATGGTTTGTCTTTTAGCTTTTCTCTTCAGTTGGAACACACTTTTATCTGGATGTCAACAACATCATAGGAACTTACTCTTCTCAACAATATTTCCTTTTCTCTTTATGTTTGTAAACATAACTTACACTTCTTTTGAACGGTTTCATTCCTGACCACTCCATAACTTTTATTTCAGAAAGGAATTTCGGTATTTCCTTTAACATCAGCACCTCGAGAATTAGTACGTGCTACTCGTTTTTCATAGCACCAGTTTAGTATTCATGCTGCAAAAATAACTCAGATAAGTCTATAGGACGCTACAAAGCTCATTATAAAGTGCCATGCTGTTTAGCTGTCTTTTTCTGACAAACTTCGCAACTAGTGCTCATTATCTACTCGTTCGCAAGAGGATTATGTTGTTTGCCGGTTTCCCTGTCTTTGTGTTTCTTAAAACATACTATGAAAGCTAGGGAACTGATTTTGAGATTACTAGGGCAATACTGGACGATTAATGTCTGATGGTTATCAAAGAATATTGGAAGGCTTTTCCGACATGGAATTCGTGCCAAAGCTTTATCGATATCTACCAAAAGGGTACATCCCATTGAATATTTTCACCAAATTTCAGTATATCTCATTCATCTAATCTTTGGTTATTTGGCATTTCTGTAGTAACCTACCTTCAGATGATTTACTTTTTGGACCTATCGATGAGGATTTGGCAATAATTGTTTACCATGACAAAGTTTACTGAGACAAATGAAATTTGGTGTCTTAACGTCGTGAGTTTTACAAGTTACCAAATCTAATGCTAACAATCAAACATTCTTTGGTATGTTATTTTACGCATTCTTCAGGGATCTTAGATAATGAATGTTATTTTAAACTACATCTCATACTGTAAACCAATGATAATAACTGTTGTTGGTTAGTTTAATTTATAACCTTTATTCGTATGTTACAAAGCAACACACATTAAAACACAACTGAATGAAATTAATTAGTATATTTAAGAACATAATAAACCACTGTATACAAAACAGTAATGGACTTCCATTTAAAACCAATTTCATTGATTGATTGAGTGATTGATTTATTTTTCATTCATATATTTATAAAGACTTAAACTCCCAGATGTACACTGGGAACATGTAACCTAAATTACATATATTCAAACTGAGAAAAGCAACTGTTTCCAATTTTTCATAAAAATGCCAAAGAGTGCTACATTTTCTAAAATTCAGCCTATCCTGTGTAAGTTCCCGTGTGTAAAATTGTGTACGTGTACTTGTGTGGATACATTACTATAAAAATGCACGCCATTGCAGAGCAATATTATCATTAAAAACAAGAACATGAAAGCTGAAATCTATCACTAAACTTCCATTCTAGGCCTTAAAGGGAATACACCCAATGTACCCTCTCCACTTTGCGTAATTTTCACGCAGAGAGAGAGAGAGAGAGAGAGAGAGAGAGAGAGAGAGAGAGAGAGAGAGAGAGAGAGAATAAAAGCAAACGTGACTTGAATAAAGTAAAATACATGTCAGGAAATTGTACATTATGCTATTTGCATTTTTAGATTTAAGGAAAGTAAATTCACGTTGTCGCTTTTACTGTCATACATCACTCAAACATCTTTACATATTCATCTCATTAGACAGTTTATTCATCCACGTTATGCACATGCATATGAAAGAGCGTGATCATCTGCCCTTAGCTCAAGTCACTCAAGAAAAGTGTTCTATCAATCAGGCTTCCCACCTCCAGTCGTTCAGTGGATGTCAGGAGACAAGGTGTTGGAGTCTTCACTCGAGCAAGGCTACCCTTTCTCCAGAATGAGCCCGAGGGACCGGGACTTGCGTCACCAAACCCTAGGCATGGTTAAGGTTGTCCTTCGTCTGCCAGATCTCCAGAGAGCTGACGACGGTAGGAAGTTCAAATGCGTTGCTTTCAACAGCAACATGACCCGCCCAGCATCGAAAATCATCACAATCGAGATGTACTGTAAGTACGAAAAATTAATCCAAAATGTTCTTCTTAGTAATAAGCATGATTTATTATCCTCCTTTTCTTTATAAGTCATTCATAACTGCCTGCTGTTGTATGGGACTCCGCTCTATTTAACATTATAACTGAGTGTGATTTACTGCAACTTGATTTTCTATGCACAAGAATACAAAAAAATGTTTACTGATAGTTATATTTTCTGTTAGAATAACTCCCATTTCCTAAACGGAAACGCAATTAATGTTTTAGGACTGTTGACTTGTGTTAATGGAATGTCATTTGCTTATTGTTCTTTATTTATTTTACGTTCGTTTTAATTGGCAACGAAAATATAGACAAAATTAAAACGATAACAAGAGAAGAATGGTTTAAGAACAAAGGGGAATGTTACTATATATATTTTTTGTGGGTTTGTATGTGCGTGTGTATGTGTGTGCGTGTTTCTGTGTGTGTTTATGGGTCTGTGTTTTGTGTTGGAACCTTAGCCTGTTCCTGCGCGTGGTCTGAATATAGGGCTTAAGGAAAGCTTCAATAATACATTATCTAATTTTTTTTACTTTACAGTTTTATCTTTTTCGTTAATTTTCGAGAATCTAATTTTTAAAAAATTCATTGTGGTAATCATAGATGTGAAACTAAAGTTAGTGAGAAAATAAAAGGCAGAGATAATAACAAATAAAGAACACCTCTCATATTAGGTAGTTCAACACGCCACTCAAGAGAGTAGGAAAAAGGCAACTGAAAGAGACTGGTTCTTTTGTTCATTATCGAGCTATAGTTCTGCCTGTTTACCATTTTATTTCGTTATATGCTCACATTATCTATATGAGAGTCATCTATGCATAATCATGAATGGGAAACCCGGATATTTGATTTAAAGAGAAAGGACACAATCACATATAAGGAATTAGTCTAAATCTTTTTAACCTCTTATGGCTCATTTCATTAACTTGAATGGTTGCTCTTCATTCCGTATTGATTTTATCTGCTCACTGGAATATAGTTATTCTGCGGATTGAGAAACCCTTTTTCCTCTTCCTGTTTTAAGAAAGGGAAACATTCTTAATCTCCGTCTAACTTCCCACGCATTTTTTTTTTTTTTTGTAGTTGCTGCACAACAACCTATTCTTTGAGTGTTTATTTCTTTGTCGTTACTTGTTCGGTCTTCATTTAAATGGATTTTATGCAGAGAGAGAGAGAGAGAGAGAGAGAGAGAGAGAGAGAGAGAGAGAGAGAGAGAGAGAGTTGCCGTTCAGCATTATACTTTTTGCGAGTTTAATACCTATTTTGTGTGAATTCTTTTGTTTTCATTTAAATGGGTTTCCAATATTTATACCGACATAGAGAGAGAGAGAGAGAGAGAGAGAGAGAGAGAGAGAGAGAGAGAGAGAGAGAGAGAGAGAGAGAGAGATTTCTGAATTACAGACAATGCTATTTTTACATAAGAAAAAGTTTTAATCATGCCCGTACTAATCTTACTTCCAAACTGTTATCTGCACCTCAGTGCCACCACTAGAGGTCAAAATTGAAGGACTGGATACGCCCGTGCTAGCAGAGACGGAAACCATTATATCCTGTCGCTGCTCAGGTTCCAAACCACCTGCAACGTTATCCTGGAATCTGGATGGGTCCTCTGGGTTAACACCTCTGCCAGCTCAGGTAGGAGAAAATTGCTGGTACATCCTAGCTTCATTTGGCTATTTGGACTTTGCTCATTCTTTCACTTAGTCAATAAATCTCAACTCTGCTTTCAGATAATTCAGTGGGATGTCCAAGAAATGCATTTGTGTTATTTATGGTACATCTGCCTTAAACAAGATGAAATAAATTCTGACAAGGCTCTTTATTCTAATAAAATCTCGAATATATCAAGTCCAGGTAATATCGTATCGTTTGTCTACATGTAATTTTCATATGCTTTAGTGATTAGTATTGTGTTTTATGCCTTGCCATTGCCCGTCATGATGAAATAGATAATTGCCATTCTTCTCTTCGCCGAAGGTAACCTTGGTAGGATTATGACAGGTTAATCTCTCTGGGTTATAATTCTTTCCCTCACCAACGGGAGAAGGAAAGGCCTTTGGTGGAATTTTGGGTATGTCGGGAAGAAAATGCTGAGAGCCACAAATAGGAATTAATAGACACTCAAAACCAACAGAAAATTTTGCTGAATAGAACAAAATACTCGACGAGTGTTTCTTCGCACGAAAACTCATCGAACTTCGATAATGTTTTTATAAATTTGTGTGAGAATTGAAGAATAGAATTACTATTGTTTTAATATTATTATGATAATGAGATATAAAGTGTTCTTAGGCCAGCAGTAATCATGCCCTCTTTATCATAACGTATTCAAGAGTCCCTTTGAAAGGAAGAATGCAAATGTGATTTTAATATGCACGAATTGCTGATTCCAAAAGCCGTGAATTGGATTTGGGAGAGAATATTCAAATATATTTTATTCTTCTCTTTTAGCAGATGATACTTAAGGAAAAACATTTTACGATAATGACCTTAAAATATGTCATTCATATTAACAGTTGAGAGATCATTCCATTTATTAATTTATGTATTTGTAAAAAAATATGAATGAAAATCGCGAAGATGGTGGAATGAATATTACAAACAAGTTTAAGGTAAATTACTAAAATTCTTGCAAACTTCCAAACTATTGACGCAATCCGCTTCAAACGGAAATGAATTACGATTTGTGAGCTTCAAATCCTCGAAATTTTGGGTAATACAGTCTTGAATTTATAGAAACTAACAGGTGGTTTTATACTGCTGTCTGTCATATATTCGAGTTGGTTTCCTATGAGTAGAAGACATAATTTTTGTTTTAATTCAAAGTTTTAATTTACCATCCTTTCATTTGCAAAATGGATTCGAACTGTACCTTCAGGGTTTCGACAAAAATCTTTCTACTGATCCTACACACAGCCAAAGCACTCTTTTAATTCCAGCTTTCTAATTGTTGTCATCATATTTCCCTATTTTGTGCTATATTCCATATTGCGTTCGACTTCTTATAATTCATACTTTCTGTTCTTCAAAAGAAAATAAACAAATGAATGGAAAAGTAATCAGATGCTGAATAAATAATCTTCATATCAAGGCAATTGAATTCTGACCATTAAAACAGAACAGTGGCCGTTAAATTACGTTACTTTCCTGGAGAAAAGTTTTTATATTGAGGATTACATCTGAAGGGGAATACTACAGATGATGGGGTTCGGGGAGCGGTGGTGTAGGGGGAGACGGAATTAGTTTCATATTCATAGCCCTTGGGATATTATAGAAAATGGGCCAAATATTAATATGGATGAAGAGAAACTACTGAGAAATTTCTTTGAGTTACAAAGTCTTTTAGTGGGGTCTGTTCACGGGTACCCAGACAACCCTTGGGCTTGGTGGTAAGGTCAGGAAATATTTATATTTATTTAATTGAAGTAATGATGCTGATGCTGGCATTTTTTCATTTCCTAAAGTCCTTTTACTGGCTTATTCCTATGGACAATTTTGGCATTTACTTCTGTTGTTCAAGCCTGATATTAAAATTTGTATTATATTTTATGAAACGGATGATAAATAAAGTATATGAATGAAAGGGGGGTATTTTTGTTGCTCGCCATTTTCTCCTCTAGGGAAGTTCGTCTACATGAATGCCAGCGTAATCTTTATGTTTATATCAGTTCATATTTCGTTAGCATTATTTAACCCTTATTTTCATGAACTTCGTGTGTGTGTGTGTGTTTTTTTTTCTACCCTATCTCGTGTACTTTTGAAACTCTAAATGGATATGACAAGAAACTTGCAGATTCTTTTAAGTCTTTTGTATATATTTTATTTTATTTTCCGGTCCCATATTCAAATATAGATGGAATTCCTCAAAACTCTCAGGATTTCAATAGACGAAGGACTTCCGAAGAACCATGCTCTCTTTGGGATAATGGCTGCCAACTTTATTTCTGAGAGAGATTAGGATTACACATCCGATCATTTATCGCTTTAACTTTTTCCATCTAAACGGAGATTGACTTTCTATTCTTCACAAATGTTAGAGGGTGAGCGGAACGTTTTTCTAAAGCCAAAGGACTAAGGAAACCAGCACACAGGAAAGAGCTAAATGGGAACCTTAATTGGTTTCTAGATTGAATTATATTGATGCATGAGTTCCTGCTCAGAGTAGGGAGAAACTATGGTGTGAGATATGGCTAATAAGTTGGCAAGTGTATGCCATTAAAATCGTATCATTGGAATATGGATTTAGCAGGCAGAACCTGTCAGCAGATATGCAGCACTCACTTATCTTTCTTCTTTTATTTCTGAGTCAGGAATCAAGTATGATAAGCATTTATAGTTAACTGACAGGCCAGAGGCCATTATGTTATCATTACAACTTAAGCTTCTGTTACAATTATAAAGACGTATTTTTCAGGAAAGGGGTGGATCTCTACGCAGGTTACGAAAAGTTTAACATAAGATTTGTTGAAGAGTTTCAAACTATACAGTTACTTGAGTCGAATCGTTTTTCAGTATTACAGGAAAGTAGATTAAATAACTTTGCTAGATGTTTCTGAGGTAGCATCATTATCACAAAAGATTACTATTCCACAGTCACTGCAGCAAATAAGAAGGCGTTAATATATGCCTTCCATTAATAAAAGAATCAAAAAACAATCTCGATATCCATTTCAAAAACTCTTTCGAGCCTCCATGTAAAACAGAAAAAATACGCTTTTATATAAATGCGATGGCTTGAATAATAAAGCAAATGACCTTGTTTTTGGGCACTTTATATAATAACCGATAAATCAAGAAGAGGAAAATATTTAAAGAAAATCCCTAAAGAACGTCAAACCTGTCAGCATCCGCCACCCCTCGAACAACAACTGGTTCATACAGCTCTAGCATGCAGCATGCACTTGACGTCACTTCCGTCCTAGGATACTTTATTTAAGTGATTTGACTGCAATAAATCAAGCGCCCTTGCAACCAGCTGACCCTGTACGAGAAAAATGATCGTGGAACATGAAATCCATTTTAAGAATTTTAGTGCAAAGGCCTTTTTCAGTCATCTCTTGCTGTTTCCACTTCGCCCAAACAATGGAAAGGTGAGAAGCCCAGATTTATGTCGTCCAGAGTGATGGAAGAAGATTGCGGGCCTGCTCTTCACGAGAAAGAGATAGGGAAGGACTCTTGGGGATTATATGGCTACAAAGAAATATCTAAAAGATATGAATTATTTTTGCTTAACGCTATGCTAATTAATTCAGTACCATCAATATACTACTTCTTCTACTACCGATAGCATATGCTAATGGGCATTAAAAAGCATCCCAGATAAAAGTAATTGCATCCTAGCCTATAATTATTCTAAAAACGAATGCCGTAGGGAAAGTCCTGAAAATATGAGGCAAATTATAGCGAGATTAATTGCTGTGATTCATATCAAAAGTTGTCTGTCATTAATGAAATGTTGCCCGGTTTTAAATCAAGGGTCATATTAATCTTCGCGTTGCCATTTCTTTTCTGTAAATTGTCGTATTTTTGGCCACTGTAGCATTTGGCTGGCCCATTCATTTGATAAATGAAGGCTTTACATCATTAAAGACAGTATACATGATTAAGAACAGGTGCGAATATACCTGAATGTAAATAAATAAATAAACAAACATACATATATATATATATATATATATATATATATATATATATATATATATATATATATATATATATATATATATATTATATATATTGTTACGTTCTACGAGGGGGAGACTGCGTATTGTGCTTTAAAGTAATAATTTTGGCCTTACAGGAAACCCTCATAAGCCCATAAACTGATAAAATGCAAGATTAAGCAATAATTAGCAGGTCGCCAAGTGAAAGTGGACTTCTTAATAGTAATTTATGATTTACAATCACAACACGGAAGAAACTGATGAAGATAAATTGGGCACTTTCCCTAAGTTAATTAACTTGGAAATTACACAACAGCAATGACAGTGAAATGGATAACGCGTCACAATTACGGAAATTACACAACAGCAATGACAGTGAAATGGATAACGCGTCACAATTACGACTACTGGCCATGTGCAAATGGTCCTTTAAGCCAATTAGACAATATTTCTATCAGCCCCAGTAGGGCAGATTCTTCTGGCAATCAGCAACACAGAAGCATGGCTAGGCTGGTAACTGCACTGATAACACTCCTAGAATGAGTTCATTCCAGGTAAGACTAACACTGACATTAGACTCTCTTGTGTAATTAAATAAATGCAAGAATTGGAGGGAGATATTTTACTCTACTCACTTGCTAGCAAGGGGTGAGAATTATGTTATATACTGTCATGGAATTTACACATTAGGATAATAGATTCACTGTTTAAGTTGAAGAGACAGAAGTTACTGAGACGATAAAATGTGCGAGAGAGATGATAGAACAAGTCAAAGAAAAAGATACTGGCCAACCAATTTCCCTGCCGGGGCACGACCTTCGTTGCTTCCTAGATTTTTTTTGCACACACACACAACCTTCTGTGACCCAAGTTATCAGCGAAATATGGGAATTGGCACTATCAATCCAGTGTGAATAAGTGTGAGTTCACAGTTACCCCAGCTCGGGGATGTATGGGCAGAGGTCACCCGTGCTGAGCGTCGACTGGACTAGTCTGAGTGGAACTGAACTTAACTTGGCGATGACCCCGCCATTATAAGGTCTTGGTTATTACTGGGGCATTGCTTCGGGCTGCAATATCAGCATGTATCTGTGAAGGAGGAAACAGGTGCGGCCAGAAAAGGTTTGGAAAAACTCAGCGGGAAATAAATTGAATCTGAGGATTAAGACAGGGAAACAGCTTTCTACCACCCACCCCCATGTGTTCCTTTGGGACACATTAAACCCATCCCTTGAAGAGGGTGAAACTGTTAATGGCTAAAACTCTCCTCTCATTCCTAGGTCTGTGGGTATGCCTCTCTCTCCTACTGCCTGGTATTTTTCCTATAAGGTCTTAAGAGTTAGCGATCTATCAGTGATGTCAGTAAAAAAAATATATATATATATACACATACAAACACATATATATATGTGTGTATGTATATATATATATATATATATATATATATATATATATATATATATATATATATATATATATATATATATATATATATGGAGAGCCTGCTCTCTGCGATACTAATAGGCAAAAGTTACGTAATTCTGACCGAACTGGGAAGTCTGGAAATATTTTGAAAAAAAAAAAAAAAACTACGTAAAGCTACTGAGAAAATCGTTGTTAACATGATTTTAAGCGAAAATAAAACAGAACCATTCACTAACATTGCTGCAAGCCAAGCTTCTGCATGAAATTGACATATATATACTTTGTTATTGCATCAAGAACGTATGAGAACATTACAGTTTTACATGTTTTTGTTTGGCACTACATCAGAAAACAGTGATAGGGGAAATAAAATAAAGAAAATTATAATTTCACTGTTCTTAATAAATATATATATATATATATATATATATATATATATATATATATATATATATATATATATATATATTATATATATATAAATGTGTGTGTGTGCGAGCTCGGTTGTGTGCGTGCTTCTTGAATGTTCCCTCCCTGAAAATGTCTCCAGAGAAAAACAAAACGAAGCTTTACTGACTTCTATATTCAATCTTTTTCTGCTGAATCATGAAGGAGCCCAGTGTGCAAAAAACTTCCACAGTCGCATAAGATATTTATGCTGAAGGCCTTTGCAGAACCCTTTACATACACTTCGCCACTCACCTCTATCAAACCCCCTGATATCAAGGCACTTCTATTACACCTTTTCACGCTGTTTATGAAGCA
>NC_089783.1:31454124-31494124 GCF_040412425.1 Macrobrachium rosenbergii | reverse complement strand
TGACGCTCCACCGAATGAATAGCGAGGTCTAATTCGAAAAGCGCAGGCACTAAAGGTGATGGAGGAAGTTCTGTCCCCCTACGACAGAGGAAATCATCTCTTTCTGCAGTTTTTCTGAAAGGCAATGCTATTTGGAGGTTAAGGCATCTCAGTAATGGAACGATGCCTACTCACTGGCAAAAGTAATTATCTGAAGAAAGTTGCGCAAATTCTATTGTTACTGTAGATATGCGAAATTTTCCAAACAATGTATTGTTTCCTGGTAGTATATGATAGCCAAGTATTTCAGTGCTACGAATCTGTTAGTCACAATTGGCTGATATATGTCTTTATTGGTATAACTCCAATAAAGACCCTTTAAATTTCGATTTTCTAGGACTTTTTTTCGGGTATGCTTATTCCTGGAAACCGTTTCCATGGAGGATTCGGACTCGCATCTTAGGTTAAAAATTTAGGCAACCAAATACCACGACAACGGAGAACGTTAGTCCTTTCTATGTATTTCCCGATCGGTTTCAGTGTTTATAGAAGGGAGCGTTTTCAAACATTTGAAGAAATCGAGAAGTTAAGAGGGCGTTGTAGGTTTGAAAATAATAATCATAATTCACATTGAGCGGGCAATCTCGCCTGGATATAGATAATGAAGACAAATCTCCTATAAGAATTTGTACTGCTGATCTGTGATTTGCCAGGCCACCACCATATCCACTCAGCCAAAAAAGGAATCAAAAGGAGGGGAACTGATATGCTACTGCATATTACTTTGGAATCGTAGCGGGTCTACTACAGTACACCCTATATCAATGGTTTTACTCACTCCCCGTCCCATTTTAACGAGTGGACATTTTTAATTCTCCTTTCCAAAGGCAGTGAGGACAAAGCGGTATGTCTTTTTCGATAAAAATAATAAAATCTGGAGTTGATTAGAGAAAGTCTAAAATGGTCAACGTTTTAAGAAGAAAAGGAAGATGATCTAGAAAGCTATGGTAGGTGTGGTGTGGCAGAACGCTGGGAAGAAAAACCTTACATCAAATAATTTTGAGACTGTCCACAAAACAAAAATGAAATGTATAACTGCAGTAGGGCCGACATACATCTGTAGGTGTAGGAAGAACAGAATCAATAGACGGATTTTACAGAGGGTTAATTCTTAATTCAGCAGTTAAGGGGTTATTCATGTTATAATAAGTGATGCCTTAGTTCTATGAAGCCAGCTGCCCATTAAACGAATTATTATTCAAAAATGTGTCTTACAGCATGCATATGTGTATATATATACATGTATATATATGCATACATATATATAGTGTGTGTATGTATGTATATATATATATATATATATATATATATATATATATATATATATATATATATATATATATATATATATATATGCTGTCTATAGACATTTGCATGAATAAATCTTGATATACATATATTTAAGCATTAATACTTCATTGCTTCGTCTCATTTTGCATCTTAATTTGTTTCACAATAGACTTTATTCACGGCACTCTTGTAATCTTAAATCCATTTCATTTTAAAATTTTGGTGATAGTTGCGACTAGGAAAATGTCTCGCGAGGACGTTCAACTGGACGAGACTTGAAGAGACAGAGACTGGAGGCAGAGGAAACAATGAAACAATAGCAAGAGCTCTGTTGCCGAGCTGCAGACTTGTGTTATCAGCCAGTCCACCTTAATTATAAATAAACGCTAAATGAAATTCTGAATGCGTGCGATAACTGTGACTGCCGTAAATCTTCCGAACGTACTGAATTCACTCGCGTTCCATAGGTTACGGTACGATCAGCCGTTTCAGTTCAGTTTCGTGTTTTATTATCAGAGTTTCGTGTTTTATTATCAGAGTTAATAAGTTTTCCGACACATGAATAGAAATGGCGCTTCTGTCCATGTTTTTGATAACTTTTTTTTTTGATAGTTTGTCGTGTTCAGCTGCCATGAATTTTTTAATGTGTAGACTGTCGCGTATCATATAAAGTTTAACGCTCTACATTTCATTTAATAATACGATTAGGCAGAACTCTATTTTGTCACCATGGCCACCTTGTTGCCTCTCATTAAAGAATTACGCGGGGAATTTTTTTGGCGTCCAAAACCCGGTTTTTTTATGGGCTTTAGATCTAACAACTAGTTTTAGTTACACGTCTCATTTAAAACAAGAGTTTCTTAACGGTCTATTCACTGATACTTCCGTTTACTCAATCCTACTTCACGAGTACGACAAAATAATCAGCGCAAACTGGAATTCTGTGAAATCTGTTGCAACAGAAAACACTTCGCCTTAACATTGAAGCTTACAGAAGTTTTTTTTCGCGTGTTGCTTGAAATAAATTACGTTGTAAATCTCAAGTGAAATTTAGCCCTCTTTAATTCTCCTTATGAAAATTCTCTTCTCAGTATCAAGACCCCTTGGTATCAAGTTCCTTTTAAATTTCTCGCGACCCTTTCATTCCTTTCATATTCCTCATAAATTAAAGCTAACCTCTAATTTATTTCAGACATTAAATAATGACTAGAACTTCTCTCGCTCTTCCTATTGAACTCATTTATTCTTCGTATTCTTTCCTCAAGAAAAATGAAAGAGCCTCAATCTTATTTTTCATGTAATTATCTATGATGTTCTTTGATTATTTTTACTAGCTGTAATTTTTCTAAATTCACAAACTGTTTATCAACCTGCAAGACAATTATCACAAATGCTTTTTAGAAATATTTAGAAATATTTTATGTATAAATAGGACTGACGCTAAATTCAAATGACAGCGTCCTTCGCCACTTTATCGAATGTCTTGGAATAAAATCCACGAAAGTTACTTTTCTTTTGAATTGTTTCTGTGGATCAGACTTTGCGAGGAGAAATACTTCACTGGTAGAACTGATACCGTTTTGAAAAGAGAATACTGACTGCGGAGCCATTAGTCAATACACAAACTGAACAAGATTGCTGGACCTTCCAGAATTAAAAGTTAACTCCGTGGCCCATTCAGGATAGCCAGGTGTTTTTAGCCTAATGTTTAGGGTAGTTCTTGATTTACATCTGAGGTAGAGGTCATAATTCATTAAAAAAAATTAAAAATTCATTGATCACACGGCCAAAATTGTCACGTCGGCCTTACATTCTGACATGGTTGCTCATGTTAGGAGAACGTTATTAGGAACAGAAGCGCAAGAATATCTTCATTTTTTTCCTCTCTCCCTGTCATTGGATTTCCATACTGCTTCTAAGAATCTTGCGCAACGTTAAAACTTTCCAACGTATCACCATGTAGGTTTTCAAAGTCCGCCAGCGATGTCCTTCGAGCTTAATTGTGGAAAGAGCATAGCTCTGTTTTATTCAGGATCTTTGATGTGAGAGATGGTCTAGGCGCGGCGTCCCATTGTCAGAATTTCTTTCTGTCACCGAGCTTGAATAGCAGTTTTCCACTTTTATGTGGAGCGTAGGCGGTAAGAGAGTAGCGCGTAAGGTTGAAAAAGCATTTGGGTCGAAATTCTCGTTACTTCAGGTGGGGTTTTAACCCTTGTCTCTGGCGAATTTCCCAGCATGAATTGGCTTTGCGGAATGTGCATTGTTTAGGTGGAAATTCCGAGACTGGTGTTTTCAAAACCATTTAGGAAAAAGAGACCATTATTAGTTTAAGTTCTCACTACATTCGTTTATTTTTTCTTTTCTTGGTTTCATGACTGAGAAGATTCATCATGAGAAGCCTTTTAATCTTTGTTTTAGCGTTTGGCAGGAAAGTGCTTCTTTAGAATAAAAATGCCTTTCTGTTATTGAAAGACTTTTTCTTGGAATAAGCAAAGTATTATGATGGTCCGTGAGGCTTTGGTTTACTTCACTTGCCGTTATAAAGTCGAGCCAAGTAGTGTGGACAAACATCGTGAGCAGTAGCAGTAACAATAATTCGTTCCCAACTCTCTCCCTCTCTCTCTGAAACATTGTTTCTATTTTCTAGCAAAAAATCAGTCTAACTAGGAAAAAACTAAGTGGAAGTGATTACTCCCAATACGTACTACCATGACGTTAACTAAAGTAGTCCTAATCAATATAAGATCTAGAACACATGGGTAAGATGTTCTATGACGTTTCATTCTAATTCGCTTTTTTTTTCTTTTTTTTGAGTAAAACAATAAGATTTTTCAACTTTTTAACGTTCGTTTTACATTTACAGATTTTTATCACATAATAAAAAAAAGGACTGTCAGTATTGTTTTCAGTATTTTTCAGAATCCTTTCACGTTTCCTGACTTAAAAAGAATCGTAAAATTGACAAATTCTGTCTACTTTTCATCCAGTGGCCTTGATGTCATGGATTTTGCATATGTTGCACAGCAACCAGTCTCGGACTTGTGGCGATCTACAGAGTGCATTTAGTATTCCTGCGTGATGCAGTCATATTCTACAAAATCCAAATCTAACTTTGATTGTTTAGTGAAAGAAGGAAAGTCTGCTTAGACACTTGTATCGAATTCGATCCATAAAAATAACACAAGATTTGTGAGAATGTCGAAGGGTTAGTGAAGTTTTAATTAGCCTTGTAAGTAATACGAGTTAGCATGAACCATTAAGAAATATTATAGAAGAATTGGAACATTATTACCAGTAGATATGCCTTAGGTGTATGAAGTGGCGATGAAAGTTAAGAATACTGTAATGGAAAGACGGTAAAGACCTTCTGGGCTCTACAGAGACTATAATTTTTAGGGAGAAAAACGGAATGTTGCTTATAGCCTATATAGGTTTGTACCTTCCTTTACTACGGAAGCACGCAGTCGCTTGTTTAGTGCAGTGAGATTAAACGGTCTAGGCTACAAAAGAGGTTTAGAGAAAATAAGATTGGACAACAGGAGCTGGCAGAGAATAATTTTCCCTTAAAAAAGATGACGTGAAGGCGATAGTAAAATTGTAGGAAGTCTTTGTAAGCAAACTTCCGATTTAACCTAAAAATCATAACTAATAAGAACATTCTGTGGCCTTTGTAGCTGGCAATGACGACTGTCCATCACGAGAGTTAGAGGATAGATAGTGCAAGTTGTTTGGGGCAAAATTATCCAAAAAGAAACAAAATTTGCTTTACTTCAATTTTATTATTTAAACCAAGAGAATTCTCTATATCAGAGACTTCATGGTTTAGCAATGGTACAGTAATCCAGGGAAAACCAGGTGTTTAAAGAAAATTTCTTTGGTAATAATAGCAATATTTGGGGCTTCGTAGACCAAAAGGAAAGGGTTATCCGTCATGGCAAAATTAAATGGAATGGTTGAAAAAAATCACAGCATGGGGAGAGTAACTTGCATTATCAACGTATGAAGAACAATCGCTTTCAAAAATAAGCAGGATAAAAAGGTCCCTAAAAAAAATTCCGGTGTTTGAGCTATATTGGTAAAAACTACAAAACGTTTTTACCAATACCTCTCAAACACGCGCCCTTTTTATGGTTTTTTTTTTTTATCTTGCACCCTTTCGGACTTTTAGACGATCCTATAGAAAGAAAGACGAACTGGCAGGGCTTGGAGTACGACTCGTGAAATGCCTTTGAGTAAAAGTACTTTGTAAGGAGCCAGACAACACTGAAATATTTTTAAGAATGAGGATGTGAAAGTCTAAAATGTGATTTGTTAAGCAAATCGATCTGCTTTAAATTTATGAGAAGTAAGAACAGGTGAATTCACCCTTAATCAAATGACGTGGACCATGCTTTTGACCGATAGAAAGTTCTACAGTAAGAGGATATGCATATATACGTATACATACATACACACACACACACACACACACACATATATATATATATATATATATATATATATATATGTATATATATATATTATATATATATATATATATATAATATATATATATGTATATGTGCGTGTGTGTGTGCCCCCTATGACAAAGCCAGCAGTTTATTGCTACAATGTCAAAAGTGTCAAATTCATGCAACTATGTAAGCGGAAAACAAAAGATGCAATAAAAGCTGAGGTATTCGAAATGAAATATAGTTTGTATTTTTTCAAAGGTTTATGGATATGGGGTACCAGATCCCTTGTAGTGTATGTGTGCGGATATGACAAATGTGGAGATTTAGAAGAAGTCAAAAAGTACTTTGATGATTCATTTAAATCCTAGTGAATACATTCCCCACAGAAGGTGCATTTTCCTTTTTAAAGACTATTCTGAATTCCGAGCTCACAGAGGACTCTGGAGCCATTCACTCATTTCTCTTATAACGTTTGTACTTTTTGTAAGAAAGGAATGTTAATAAGATCGCCATAAATTTAGATCAGCAATTAATCTAGAAGCCAAAATTATTTATACGGAATTCAGGCATAAATTTAGATAAATTTTTCATCTAAAAGTCACAGTTATTTTCAACCTCTCCGAACTCTAAACTTTCAATTATTATTTTTCACGTATTCATATGTTATAGTTCTTGGAAATACAGTTCTGGACAAAAAAATAACAAAATACAAATATTCGAATTCAAGCTGCTTTTTGGCTTCCTTTACCATTTAGATTTTAACATAAAGAACAAAATTTCAACATTGTTTTTTCGTTGTTTTGCAGCTAAGTCGCTAACGCCAGATATGCAATTTCTGCAAAAAAATCTTTCCATGCGCAAAATAACGAGGAAGGGTTTTAATTATTTTCAAAAGAGAGATATGAAAAGGGATGCAAAGTAAACAAAAAATCCAAAGTCACCTTAATAACAAACAGCACGAAATGTCGATGACCTCAAAATATTGGGCTAAATCGTTGATCAACCAGTGGTGGTTATTATTATTATTATTATTATTATTATTATTATTATTATTATTATTATTATTATTACTGAATATTCAAATGGAACAACAATAAAAGTTCGTTGACTTCTGAAGTAAAATCGAACAGAACATATTTATATAGTCGTATGGTAAGAGAATAGTAAAAAAATAAATTAACAAACATTAAATATCTATTAGAAATAAAAGCCTGCACATATATAAATATATATGTTTGTGTGTGTGTGCGTGCTTTAGTGTATACGTGTGTGTGTGTGCGTGTTTGTGTATATGGGTGTGTGTGCGTAAGGTTATTCTTTGACTGACTAATTAGTTTATCTGATTCTTTTTCTTACTCTTTCTCAAATTATATGACATTGAAAGTACAGGAGGAATAAGGTTAACATTATACCCACAATAAGAAAATATATAAAAAAGTGACAGAGTTAAAATCAAGTATCAATGGCGATGAAAATTAAAGCCCACCAGATCGGTTCACACATACAAACATAATTCCATTTTAGTAGTTAGGCTAAAGAAACATTGGTCTTCATACTGAAATCGGCGCCCTTAAAAAGAATTTCACATCGTCTGTTACACTTAATAACAAGAATAACTGCTAAAGAAAAGCACTCTCAGGGGTTCCTGTTGTAACTTCAGATTACTTATAAGGCCTAATTTACCACTTGAATTAACGCCTATTACGACGGCGAAAGACTCTTAAGGTTATATCTCCAATTTATGTTGCAACTTTCTACCAGTACATTCAGACATAAGTTATGGTGGTTAGATAACACTCACGGAGACCTTTACCCTGTTCTATCTCCACGTAGTTTTCTTTTACATGAATATTACGTCATTATATAACGTTATAATGAATTTACAGCCCTACGAAATGATCTTTATAAATGAACAACCATTTTTCAACTATCATTATCAAATTTACCCGCTCCCAAGTTGGTCAACAGTACATCAGAAGAATGTCCAATTATGATCACCATGTTCAACACTTGAACGACATAATACTATTGGAAAACAAACAGAATGAATTGCGACACTCAGTGTTGGAGGCGATGATGATGATTAAATTTTCGCCTTATCGTTATTCCCATTAGTAATGAGCCAGAAGAAATTAACGAAACCTTTTTTAACTCTGGTTGCTACCACGCATAATTCAGTGCATAGATCAACAAAGGTCTCAATGTTTTTTAATGAAGTGATCCCATCTATCCATCTTTGGCCAGGAGGCAAACCCTGAATGTCTTTCTTTCTCAGGAAGACAGTTCTTATGTATACATATATATATATATATATATATATATATATATATATATATAAGTTTGCCTTTATTCATACATTCATCACATCCCATATCTTCGTGATTCAGTTTATATATATATTATATATATATATATATATATATATATATATATATATATATATATATATATATATATATATATATATATATATATATATATATATATATATATAATTCATTCATTCATTATCTGCCTGTAGACGGAGACAGTTATTCTCCGAAATGTATAGCATTAAGTTTCTACATTTTGGCGTTTTATGGACTCCTTTTATTAGAAGGAATTCTGTTTTAATAGAGAATATTTCACAGTAATATATATATATATATATATATATATATATATATATATATATATATATATATATATATATATATACACACATATATATATGTGTATTATATATATTATATATATTTACGGTGTGCGTGTGTATGTATTTGAGTCGATGGCAGTTTAAATAAACACAGGAGGCAGTGGCAAAAGGCATATGGATTAGAAATATGACCTTCCTAAAAAGCTATATAATATCTTAAAATATATTATTGCATTCGAAAGTAAATGTAATCAGTAAACTAGAGATGTATCAGATGTCTGAAAATGGGGTTTGCGGATGCTGATATCAATTTTTTAAAATTTGCCGATGCGGATATTTGATGGCCATACCCTCGTGGATGCGGATGCGGATATTTTGTAAATCTAAACAATTTAGATATAATTAATTGTTAAGGATGACTTTCAGCCACATAGTTCAAAATTATGCGTTTGATACGCATAGCACGCGGGGAACAAGAACTGGCGGCCAGAGAGAGAGAGAGAGAGAGAGAGAGAGAGAGAGAGAGAGAGAGAGAGAGAGAGAGAGAGAGAGAGAGCATGGATTGAACAGTGAATAAAGAGAATGGATACATATTACATACTATTTGATGTACTAACTGAAAGTAGAAACATAAATGATGCTCATGTACGTGTGTGTATACTTTCACATGAACGTACAAACAGTAACAGCGATACACGAACACTTTAGTTGTCTTTGCACAAGGTTATTTCATGATTATTGCATGATAAGGGTGACAAAACTCAATGCCAGTCTTCGCAGAGAGAGAGAGAGGGGGGAAGAGAGAGAGAGAGTTTCCTAAAAAACGCAATACCCTGCCTTTATGATTACAACTTCTGTAAATGACATGAAATTACTAAAACAAATGTGCTTTAAAACAAATATGCTAAAAACAAATGTGCTATAACAGAGCTACTTATACAGTATATACTGTATGAAGTTTCTAATTGTGTATCATGTATTTTGTATAATAAAACGAAAAAGCCAAATTTAGCAAAAAAAAATATTTAAAAAAAACAGTACTTTTAGCTACAATGTATGAGTATGAACTATTGAACACTGAGTAGGGGCTGATATCCGCATTCTCACAATGCGGATGCGGATGCTGCTTGCAATGCTAATGCGGATGCGGATGCTGCTTGCAATGCTAATGCGGATGTGGATTTTAAGAAATTGTCAATGCGGATGGGAATATCTGATACATCTCTAGAGTAAACCATAAATGAAATGACCAACAGAAAAAAAAGCACAAGAAAACGAACAATAAGGTTTTATTGACCATTCTCTTTTCCCTTTACAGTTGCACCTAAGGTTGAAGTTCGATTGGCCCCTGCTCTCGATCCTGATAACATCAAGGAGGATGAGGACGTGTACTTCGAGTGCGTGATCAAGGCCAATCCTCCGGAATCAAGGATCATCTGGTACCACGAGGTTAGGATCAAAAGTATCATGCCCTGCTTCGGATGACAATAACCCGTTTTATTTCATTTGCGTCATACCATAAGTAGATTTACCTTGATCAGACTTCATGCATGATATTTAATTGCCACGCTGTTTTTCATTTTAACTCGAATGGAATTAATATTTATACGGTTTTTGTGAAACAGTGTGCGTTTAAACGAATTGGATCAAATATTTGTTATAAAACACTTATGTGACAAGTTTAGAAGGGAAAAGTTTTCTATGATTTAAATAGACTCAGAAGATTTTAGTGATGGAACAGAAAGAGAGAAGATATAGAAAGTTCAAAGGACGTGGAGTCTGGAAGATAAGGTGTTGATAGCGAATGATTTTTTTTTCATGGAAGTGAAATTGCTTTAGAATATGAAGACAGGAGAGTGACAGTTTAGTGTAAAAGTGGGTGTGATACGAGGGTGTGCTTTGTTACTATCGCTGTTTAATATCTTTCTGGGTGCAGTGGTGCGAGAAATCGAAGAAAGGACAGCAGAGGCAGGCGTAAACTTGTAACACGAGAAAATGAGTCATAAATAGATTGTGGAATAGCTGATCTTTGCATATGATACATTGCTCATCACAGATAGTGAAATTAAAATGCAGGAATTGATGAAAGAGTTTAAAAAGATTTGTAAGAAGACAAAATGAAGAGTACATCTAAGGTTACTGAGGGTAAACGGACACTAGGAAGATGGAGCAATGAATATTATTATGGATAGCGGAAGAATAAAATTGATTTATTAGTATAAGTATAAGTAGTATAAGTATTTGTACCGGGATATGAGCAAAGGTTAGAAAGAGGCATGGAGTGTCTACGGTTAGCAAGCATGAGGAGGTTGTTTACCCAACTCTCCTTTATTGAAGTTAAGTACCTGAATTATGTTTAAATGAAAGAGTAATGGTTGACTCCGTTGAGATGAATTGTTTGCGCCGCACATATAGCTTAAAAATTGAAATTCTGAAAAATGCAGATGGATGTAGAAAGGAAGAACTGGTAAAAAAAATGTTAGTACAGTTGAAAGATCAAGAATGACACATAGTGGGGGAAAAATATGTATAATTCTGACGTGTTAGGAGGGAGAAAAGGAGGAGGACCTGCAAAGTGCTGGACAGGTGTAACAAAACAGGGATTGAAAAGGAAGAGCCTTAATATCCGAGAATAGCAGGTGCAAGATAAAGCTAAATAGTGCAGTATATACTGGGCGACTTAATGCACTACTGATGAGCTTCTGTGCAGGTGTATGAAGCGGGTAATGTTGGGCAAGTATTCCACGGTGGATGTAAATATGTTTATACAAAATGTTTCTTAAAAATTTCAACAAATTTGAAGAAATATCATATACTCAAAATCACAGATAAAAAAATCCAATTTCACCAGGAAGTATGGGTTCTCTAACACCTCCAAATCGTCCAGTCATAGTGTGTACGTTGAAAAACTATTTTGTAGAATTCTTGGGATTTTTCAAACGTTGAGAACTGGCCGCAGGTTGTCTTAAACGTATTAAAAGGAGAATGACAGTGTACTGGGAATTAAGCTTCGAAGCACCTGAGGAATCAAAACGACTATTTAAGGGTCTAGTTAGAGCTAGACACAACTCGTGTGCTAACCAACCCGCTGATACAATGAGAGAGAGTATACAGAAACGTCTAGTAAAGAATTATTCCTTAGGTGTCGATGTTTCTAGTAAATGTATTGAAACTAAGGGATGATAAATTCCGTTAGTCTTTATGATCTCGGAAATCAAATAGATGCCCATAATTTAAAGGTAATAATGTTGTTATTTTTTCTGGGTAGACAACAGAATACTGATTGTTTTCTTGCTTTAAAACCACGTAATTGATATGTATGCAATCCAGAAAAGATATTATTAAGACATACTTTATGATACTGTAGCATCGTGGTAAGGCCATGTGTGTGTATATATATATATATATATATATATATATATATATATATATATATATATATATATATATAACTCGTAGGCGTCAGGAAAGGCACTCAATACAGCTGATAATTTATTCCTAATGCCGACGTTTCACAACTACATTGTTGCATTTTCAAGGCTGAAAAACAGCGAGCTGACTCAATAATTAATCATAAAAACATTTATTACAACAACTGATTAAAAACACTACAGTATTGTCTCATTTAAAATGCTAATTCTTTTAAAAATATCAGAGGCACCATGACACTAAAAGAAAGACCTACCCAGACGGGAGCTAAAACAAGACTATTGAAAGAAGGAGAGAAAAGTACAAATTAAAACACAAATTGTTACCTTGTTTTCTCCCTTTTATCTATTTGTGTTTTAATTTGTACTTTTCTCTCCTTCTTTCAATAGTCTTGTTTTAGCTCCCGTCTGGGTAGGTCTTTCTTTTAGTGTCATGGTGCCTCTGATATTTTTAAAAGAATTAGCATTTTAAATGAGACAATACTGTAGTGTTTTTAATCAGTTGTTGTAATAAATGTTTTTATGATTAATTATTGAGTCAGCTCGCTGTTTTTCAGCCTTGAAAATGCAACAATGTAGTTGTGAAACGTCGGCATTAGGAATAAATTATCAGCTGTATTGAGAGCCTTTCCTGGACGCCTACGAGTTATGATTTCGAGAGCTGCAGCTCTGATGTTGAGTATATATATATATATATATATATATATATATATATATATATATATATATATATATATATATATACATATACATATATATATATATATATATATATATATATATATATATTAAAGTCCTCCTGGGCCTCTGTAGGCTCATCTATATATATATATATATATATATATATATATATATATATATATATATATATATATATATATATATATATATATATATATATAATGTGTGTGTAATTGTAATAGCCACAATGCCCTCTTAGCTTTCTCAATTCTTCGCTTTGTAGGGTACGCTTGTCACTACAAAGCCTTAAGATCCAAGTGCAGAAACATGAAGAAATTCTGACGCCCGGTAGCGGGAAACGAACCAGGGTCCACTAATCAGAACGAGGTCCACCTCGTTCTGATTAGTGGACCCAGGATCTTAAGGCTTTGTAGTGACAAGCGTATCCAAAAAAGCGCGAAGAATTCGAGAAAGCTAGGAGGACATTGTGGCTATCACAATTACATATGTATCTGGTAAAAAGTGACCAGTAGAATCTACATATATATACATATAGATGTGTGTGTGTATATATATATATATATATATATATATATATATATATATATATATATATATATATAGAGAGAGAGAGAGAGAGAGAGAGAGAGAGAGAGAGAGAGAGAGAGAGAGAGAGATTTGTGTGTATACATATATATATATATATATATATATATATATATATATATATATATATATATATATAGTATATGACAGTAACTCAGTGGTATAGCATTAGGCTGACGTTCGGAAATTCCCTAGTTCCAACCCTTCTGCCGGCCACCAGTCGACCTGGCTACGAGTGGGCACCATCATCAGCTCAGATCAAGAAAATGGCAAGTCTAATAAACTTATCTCTAAAGACTTACTGAGAACTGTAAGACAGAGCTGAGTTTTGCAGGAGTGGAAGGAGTTAGTATAAATCTTATTTGGCATCTAAAACAAAGGGTCGTTTTCAAGTGTTATTGATGAAAGCAATGAGCAATGATAACAGGAAATCATGGGTTGGTTAAAAGATTCGGATGTGTTGGAAAGGAGACAACGATGAAGACCTAGAAAAGAAAAAAAGAAGTGCTGAAGGTACTGGAAAGCAAGGATGTGGGAGAATGCATCACGAGAATGAGGTGATTGGCACAATGTGTTCGTGGGGTTGGATGCGCTGCTGATGAATGTATGGAATGGCTAATATTGTGGAAGTTGCCTGCACAAGGAATTCATCCTTGATAGAGCACGAGACCTTTGTGTTGCTGTTATCAGAGACACCTGCTGTTATGGGGAAAATGCTGTGTGTTGAATGGGTATGTAATTGATTTTTGAAATTTTTATCCTTATTAGCTCTTTCTTTATGTGATTTTTTACCAATGTGTAATTCGCCTCTGAGTGAAACATAATTTAGCATCAAAATAAGGATTTTTATTCCCTAAACGTAATTTAACTTATGAAGGACGACTTCAAAATCAACGCATTCTCGGATTATGGACTGTGGATCTATGGCGCTGGGAGAAATACCTCGACGCATTTTGCCATTGAAACAGAACGGAAATGAAAGAATTGCATAGGGCTTTTGTGGTACAGGGGAGAGAGAGAGAGAGAGAGAGAGAGAGAGAGAGAGAGAGAGAGAGAGAGAGAGAGAGAGAGAGAGACCCTCTATTAGAGTTTGGCGATGGCAAAAATGGCATTTGGAATGGAGGGGTCCGGGGTTACTGCTTCTTTCCATCAAAATAGTTCGATGTGAAAACTGGAGATTTCGCATTTTCTCCCGCTAACTGGCCATGGTCTTTCTCTTTCGGGATATGGGGAACTTGAAACAAAGAATGGCAGAGATAGCTTTCAAGCATTTACGTTATCGTTTTTGTTAAGAGGAAATTAGTTTCCCACTAATTTTAACTGCTAGAGGACGAACATATGCATATATACACAAACACGCGCACGCACACACACACACACACACACACACATATATATATATATATATATATATATATATATATATATATATATATATATATATATATATATATATATATATATATATATATATATATATACATATACTGTATATATTCATACAGATTGTGAAGTGATCTCCAGTCCTCGAAGTTAAGAATGTTATATTCACTGAGGCTCGATATTGTGCTTCTGATATTGTGATTTACAACTATTTATAACTCCTAGTCATGACTGACGTCTCTCAGCTATATCCTAAATATATTTTTTTATCAGACTTTGGGCTTTAGGTCTTAAGACATAAAATATGAAAATTGTACAATAAATTCCTGGGTTGCTGGGTGGAACTGGCCCTTTACCACCTCCGACCTAGTTTCAAGGTTTGGGCAGCAAGATTGTATAAGAGTATAAATTAGAACACTTGAACTGTCTTGTGACCCTTTATCACAATCTCCCTGCCTACACAAGCTTTTAAGTAGTTGTTTTCCATTGTAAGTATGGATAAATATTATACAGAATTTCATGAAACTGAGTAAACTCCAAGCATACTGTTTTTCATCATAACTGAACTTCCAGCTTTTGGATTGCAGATGAATTCGCTTTGAATATATTTTAACTCCCTTTGGCGATATGCTTGCTATGTAATAACAGTACGTGTATCTTTTTTTTAATATCATTCAAAAGCACAATGTTCCACTGAAGCAATCTGTTCAAAATATTAGTCTCTGAATTTGTTTTAATTATTTTTTATGAATGACTAGGAAATACTTATTTTTCCATGATGTAAATATTATTAAAGTATATATATAATTAACATACTTATTCTAATTCTTAAAACTAATGAATCAAAACCTTGATTAGTTATCAGGCTAAAATTGTATACGAGACCCTTTACGTTGGTTTTTGATGTGGAACCTGAGAAATATTTTTCTTCATTATTTGCATCTGTAGACTCTATGAAATAGTTTACTGTAAAAACCATATCTTGACGAAAGGATTTTATTCGGTGCCTTCTGCTGTATCCTTTTGCAAACTTGAACATCGCCAAAGTGTCAAGCACCTTTAACAAATGACTGAAGAAAACTTTCTGCATTAAAATGCTCACTGGTCTCGTTTGTTTTAATGCGCTCTCTCTCTCTCTCTCTCTCTCTCTCTCTCTCTCTCTCTCTCTCTCTCTCTCTCTCTCTCTCTCTCTCTCGTTTTTTAATTGGACTATATTATTCCACCACTTTGCACTCTCCCATCTGCTTCAAAAAATTTCAGTCTCTCTGGCAATCAGATCTAGATTTAGAAACTTCTTACAACCTGGGTATAAAAACTTCTGATTATTTTCATTTGAAAATTACTTTATATGAAAGATGAAGAAGTTTCAGTCACATTGTTTTCAATTACAGTATTATAATGTTTGGAATTATTCATTCATTTTCATCTGTTAACTATCAGTGTTCGATTTGCATAACGTTAAATTTATTGCTTAGGCTGAATGTGGGAAGTTTGAAATCAGGAAAAAATCTTAAAATAGATAGTGAAAATAAAATGAGGCGAAGGAAATGGAATTCTTAAGAAAGGTAATTAAAAAGAACTGTATGGATAGGATTAAAAAAGAAAAACATCAAGGAGAGTGTGAAAACGAGAGGAAAAGGAAGCTGCGAAAAGGGATATGAAAAGCAAAGGAAATATTTAAGGAAAGGGCGAGAGAAAAAGAGCCATTTTAATCGTTCATAGTGGCTTTGCCTGGATGCCTCAATCGTTCACTACTTTGACATCATTAATGTCAGGTCCACCGAATCTCATGTAGTGGCCCTGCAATGTTTGGTTGCTCTCGACTTTTGTTTCTGCTTTTAGAATGGCGTCCCGTTAATTTTCCGCGGCCAAATTGCTTGTTTGTTTGCTGCTGTCGTTGTTTCTTTGCTTTTACTCTATCTAACCTTAGAATACAATATCGATACACAACGCAAGAAACGGAGTAAACACCAGACATTTTTAGGATTGCTTACCGAAGCCTTGTACACAAAACGCCGAACTGATCTAATTAAATGTTGACTGGTTTCTTGATTTCCCGTTTGTTTTGATAATTAATGTGGTACTTTATAGCGCTGACTTGAAGCTATATAAAAGCATTAATTTTCTGTTACAAAAGACCGCTTTTAGAATTTGCAATTCATAAGCACTTTCCTATTTTCGTGTTTCCCGATCTGATTTTTACCAAATACTCTCCTGCGAATTGAATTGACGATACTAACAGAAGCCATAAACAATGAATCGCAAAGTTTGCCCATTTCAGATTGGAAATGCTATAAATGAATAATTTGTGATTATTTCGCATTGGCAATATTTGGAATTTTAAGTGCCTTAGTTTCATTTGTAGGAGTCCCAGGAAAAAAGATCATAAAAATCCTGAGCCTCGCATATGTGCAATATTCCAACAATAATGTTGTAGGTATGGAGTATCGGAAAGTCTGGGCGGGAAGAATTTATATAATATATATAACCACTGGTTTTAGATCTCGGTAAACTTCGACACTAATGTCGCATGAAAGTCCTCATCTTTAACTCAGCACCGATGTCATTACGACCAACGTTTGATCACGATGTCATTCTAACGCTTCTTTAATTTATTACTGTTGCTGTTGCAATTCCTTTATTTTCTGTATTCTCTGTCATATTAATCATACAGTGACACTTTCTCAATATTCCACCTCGTACATCATTATCAACATTGTTTTCCTCCAGTATCTAAATGTAATATCCGTTTTTGTTTATTTCCTTCCCAGGCTGAACGACTCGAGACCAACCTCCAAACGGGAGTTTTGGCACAAGGGAAAAACCTGGTGTTGCAGAAAGTCAGCCGCCGTGCAAGTGGCACCTATCAGTGCCAGGTAACGAATGCTGTTGACAAAGTTACAAGCCCTGCTGCGTCTCTGAATGTACTTTGTAAGTATCCACTGCCATTTTCTGTTTTATTATTATTATTATTATTATTATTATTATTATTATTATTATTATTATTATTACTATGAACTTCGATAATTTCGAAGGTAGAGTTTTGAAACTGAAAACATAATAGGACCATGATAGGGATACGAAAGTTCCACGGCACTGAAATTCCGACCCCTCTCCCCTCCCAAAAACGCTCTTCATAAAAAAATAAAGAAAACAAGTAAAATGACAACTTAATTCGACGTTAGTTTCCAAGGTCATGAAATTTCGATCCGTCTGTTGATTTAATTATTGTCAATACTTTACCGGCAAATGATGGTAATTCTACCGAATTCTAAGTGGGTTTTCTTTTAAGGTAAACGGTAATGCAATATCATCGAAGTTTTTAGAATTTCTTTGGCAATTTCCACCTTTTTTGTCTGTTTTCTTCTTCTTCTTCTTATTATTATTAACATTATATTATTATTGTTATTTTTTTTTATCACAGCCATCCTATTCGACTGGGTGATTTTTATAGTGTGGGGTTCCGGGTTGCATCCTGTCTCCTTAGGAGCCCATCACTTTTCTCACTATTTGCGCTGTTTCTATAGCACGCTCTTCTGCATGAGTCGTGGAGCTGCTTCGGCCTCTAGTTTTTCCATGTTCCTTTTCTGGGATCTTGGGATCGTGCCTAGTGTTCCTATGATTATGGGTACAATTCACTGGGATATCCCATATCCTACTTATTTCTATTTTTAGGTCTTGATACTTATCAATTTTTTCTCTTTCTTTTTCATCTACTCTGGTGTCCCATGGTATTGCGACATCAATGAGTGATACTTTCTTCTTGATTTTGTCACTCACGGTCAAGTCTGGTCTATTGGCATGTATCACCCTATCTGTTCTGGTACCATTATTATTATTATTATTATTATTATTATTATTTACCTTTTTTTTTTTTTTTGGGGGCGGTTCTATCAGTCATCCTATTCGACTGGGTGATTTTTATAGTGTGGGGTTCCCGCCTCCTTATGAGTCCATCACTTTTCTCACTATGTGTGCTGTTTCTAGTAACATACTTTTCTGTATGAGTCCTGCAGCTACTTCGGCGTCTAGTTTTTCCAGATTCCTTTTCAGGGATCTTGGGATCGTGTCTAGTGTTCCTATGATTATGGGTGTAATTCCACTGGCATATCCCACATCCTTCTTATTTCGATTTTCAAGTCTTGATGCTTATCAATTTTTTCTCTTTCTTTCTCATCTACTCTGGTGTCCCATGGTATTGCCACATCAATTAGTGATACTTTCTTGATTTTGTTAATCAACGTCACATCTGGTCTATTGGCATGTATCATCCTATCTGTTCTGATACCATAGTCCCAGAGGATCTTTGCCTGATCGTTTTCTATCACTCCCTCAGGTTGGTGTTCGTATCACTTATTAATGCAAGCTAGCTGGTGTTTCTTGCACAGGCTCCAGTGGAGGACTTTTGCTATTGAATCAAGCCTCTTTTTGTACTGGTTCTGTGCAAGCGACGGACATTCGCTTGCTATGTGGTTTATGGTCTCGTCTTTTATATTGCATTTCCTGCATATGGGTGAGATGTTATTTCCATCTATTGTTCTTTGGACATATCTGGTTCTCAGGGCCTGATCTTATGCCGCTATTAGCATTCCCTCTGTTTCCTTCTTGAGTTCTCCCCTCTGTAGCCATTGCCATTTTTCATCGCTGGCCAGTTCTTTAGTCTGTCTCATGTACTGTATGTGCATTGGTTTGTTGTGCCATTCCTTTGTTCTGCTTTTCATTCTCCTGTCTGTATATTTCTAGGTCTTCGTCTACTTTTATCATCCTTCTTCCCATGCACTCCTTAGCTACTCGTCTTCACTGGTTTTCAGATATTGCCCCAGTGCTCTGCTCTCGATGTTGACGCAGTCCTCTATGCTTAGTGGCCCTCTCCCCACTTTCTTTCGTGTTATGCATAGTCTGTCTGTATTTGCTTTTGGGTGTAGTGCTTTGTGTATTGTCATGTGTTTTCTAGTTTTCTGGTCTATGCTGCAGAGTTCAGCCTTTGTCCACCCCACTACTCCTGAGCTATACCTGATTACTGGTACTGCCCGTGCGTTTATGGCTTTCGTCATGCTTCCGGCGTTGAATTCTGACTTGAGTATCGCTTTAAGTCTCTGCATATATTCTTCCCTGATCGTGTCCTTCATTTCTTGGTGTCTTATATCCTCTCCTTGTATTATTCCCAGGTATTTGTATCCTGTCTCATCTATGTGTTTGATGCTATTCCCGTCTGGTAGCTTTATCCTTTCAGTCCTTGTTACTTTACCTTTTTGTATGTTGACCAAGGCGCATTTTTCTATTCCAAACTCCATCCTGATGTCCCCAGATACAATCCTTACGGTCTGGATTAGGTATCTATTTCCTTGTTGCTCTTACCATACAGCTTTATGTCGTCCATGAACATCAGATGGTTAATTCTGTTGCCTCCTTTCTTGAGTTGGTACCCAGCATCCATCTTCTGCAGTACTTTTGTCACGGGAATCATGGCTACTACGAAGAGTAGTGGGGACAGTGAGTCGCCTTGAAAGATCTCTCTCCTGATGTTAACCTCTGCTAGTCTTATCCAAGAGCTTGTATTGTAGGTACTGTATTCCAGTTGCGCATTGCATTTTTAAGGAAGCTGATGGTGTTTTCCTCTGCCCCATATATTTTCAGGCATTCTACTAGCCACGTGTGCAGTATCATGTCGAAGGCTTTCTAATAGTCAGTCCATGCCATGCTTAGGTTGGTTCTCCTTCTCTTACTATTCTTCATTACCATTTTGTCTATTAGGAGCTGGTCTTTTGTACTTATGCATTTCCTTCTGCAGCCTTTCTGTTGGTGAGGGATGGTGTTTGTAACCTCTAGGTAGTTGTACAGCCTTTCACTGATGATACCTGTTAGTAACTTCGACATTATTGGTAGGCAGGTGATAGGCCTATAGTTACTTGCTATATTTCCCTTCTTCTTGTCTGTCAGTACTAAGGATGTTTCCCTGTGGTCATCCATTTGGGCGCATGGTGTTTTGTGATACAATGCTGGAGTTGTTCTGCTATTCGTGGGTGTAGGGCCTTGAAGTTTGTTGAGCAGTATCCATGGACTTCATCGGGACCTGGGGCTTTCCAGTTGGGCATTTTCTTTAGTTGATGTCTGACTGTGTTTGTCGTGATTTTCGGTGAATCTTTGTTTTCCCAGAGTCTCTTACTCGGTTTGGCTTCAGGAATTTCCTGGTGGTTGTCTTCCCCTCTTAGTTGGCTGTATAGTCTTTTCTGGTTGGTTCCGAAGAGGTTGTTCTGTTGGTATCCTTCATTCCTGTTCATGTACCGTTGGATCTTATGTGCTTTGGCTTTAAGCTTCTGTTTTATATCTTCTACTGTGTTGTTTAGTCCCTTCTCCTGTACTCTGTATTTCTCATTCAGTTTCTCTCTTGTTTTCTTGCTTCTTAGCTTCTTTTATGCTATCTCTTTCAGTTTACTCAAGTCATGTCTCATCGCCATGATTTGTTTTTCCAGGCGCCTTTTCCAAGGCGGTTGCTGTTTTGGTTTCTGTTGGGTCGGTTGTGATGGTGGAGTTGGTGTTTGTAGTCCCATGAGTTCTACAAGTAGTCTTGCTCCTGCATATGCCAGGTTATTTGTTTCTGTGATATTATTATTATTATTATTATTATTATTATTATTATAATTATTATTATAATTATTATTATTATTATTATTATTATCATTATTATTATTACTGAAGAAAATACTGACTTGTCCGAAGGAAAACATGACCTAAACATTACTTTTTGCATTTTAGTTGATTATTCTGAGACTAAAATGAAACGTATAAATGTTATTTTATGCATAGCGATAAATTAAACACCACAGATACACATTTTCATACTGACCTTGTTGATATTAAAATGAAAAACTGATGAATTTTAATTACAAAACTTCATGTATATTTAAACAGGTCGTATGCTGGTATACCAATCCAAATGAGATTTCCATCGTTCCTGAAACGTAGTACGAGATATGAAATTATAAGGAAATATCTGCTGTTGGACTGGTTTCCGCAAAACACAAAATTACTTTTGTTTCCGGGACCAGACATAGTTGTGTTTGAATGCTAACCTCGGTTATCTTTTCAATAAAAGCAAGCTGATATTTCAGGACATGACAACTTTAGAAGAGTCCAGCTGTAATTTCATATATGAAAAAAATCCCGAAAATGTTTCTGCCAGAATCCGCGGAGGAAACCTAAACTAACCCTACCTCAGATGAGAGTCAGCAGTGAACCAAGCTTGGGTACAAGAACAAGTACTTGTACTTGCACTTGGACTTAAGTACAAAAATTTTCAGTAATTGTACTTGTACATGTACTTAAGATATAAAAGTCTATGAATTTGTACTTGTACTTGGGCTAAAAGTACCTTAAAAACCAAGTACTTTTAAGTACTTTTCAAGTATAATACAGTAATAATTATGCAGGTACATTAGCATAAATGATTAAATAACTATAACCGCTTTTACTATGACTAAGCAGGTTATAATACGATATTTTACTTAAATCAGTGTAAAAAGGATACATGTATGTAATATTAAATAATAATAGTACCTAGCTGAACACAACCACCCATAGGGGTAGGAGGGTTTTTAATAAATAGTTGCGAAATTCTGTGTTCCCATCTCTACGAATATATATGAGCTAGATGCTGTGCTGTACATGTAAAAATCTTGACGTTCATATTGAACACTATCAGTTTCTTGACCTTCAGTTTGACCTATAAATACAATTTTGTCAGAATAAAGCTCAAAAAACTGTTTCAAGACAATGTTTCGGTCATATATGGATTTTTTTGTGTTAAAACAAGGCAAATAAATGTGACAACTGTCATAACCTGTCCAATAACAAGCTGCAAACTTCTACCACTCCAATTGATAGCTTTAGAGCAAGCACAATTTTATATTCCATTCCATTATTCCCTGTAGTATGAACACACGTTTACATGAGTATTTAATAGGAATTTGTAAGGATGAAAAAAAAAATCAATCTTTTTACTATAAAAATTTCAAAATTTCACAAAATCGAGCCAAATTTTAGAATGAGCACACATATAGGCTATGGAGGGACAGGGAAAATGATTCCTTTCGAAGTGGAAGTATTCATCAAAGAAAGAAAAATCAAGAAATGGACGACACCTTCGTAAGGGTACTGGCGGGCTTTGTGGAGCAGCAACTTCTCCCCCCTCCCCCGCCCCGCCCCCGAGTTTCCTTGCCTTGCGTTGCTGAAGGACGACAGAGGAAGTAATGTGGTTGACGCCATAATTAATCTCAAGACATTGAAGGAAAACCTGAGGGAAGAAAATGCTGTTTTGCAAGCGCAGCTTCAGGGAGAAGCGCAAACATCACGCTGGCAATTTGAGATCGGCCAGCATCCTGAATTCAGCAGACAGTTGGGTAGACAGACTGACGAAAATCTCAGACTTCCTGGGAAAACTGCAGTCTTGGGTAACGAAAATGGTGGACTTAAGAGACTGATAGAAGATTTCAAAAGGCAGTTGCAAAAGCCCCAGGTTTTAGGTGGACGACCAAGAAACACTGAAAAATTTGCCATTCGTAATGATCACCTCTGTAACAAAATCCAAGAGTACGCGCAACGGAAAGATGATATAACGAGGAAACAGAAGAGCAAGATCAGCTTTGTGGCATCAAGTATATATCTTGAACAAAAAGGAACAGATGCAGAGCACGAATACGCAGTTGATCAAAGCAATCGACCTGCAACCATTGACAGCAGAAGTTCACATTGAAGTCGGGAATTTACAAGAATACAGAAGACTGGTGGGCGCTAATGAAAGACAGCAGAACGAGATCGTCTCGTTGAGAAGGTGAATGACTACGGGAAGCAGATTGCAGCTTTGAAGATGAAACTGGAAGAGAGGAAGCAAGAGAGAACAGCTATAAATTGTCGAGTAAATGTATTGAACGAGGAAGTGCACCGGATGGTGAACTGTCTTTTGGCCTATAAATACAAATTTTCAGAACACAACTTACGAAACTGTATCTAGACAATGTTTTGGTCACATGAAGATTTTTTTTTTTTTTTGTTAAAACAAGGCAAATAAATATGACAACTGACATAACCTGCCATTGATAGTTGTGGAGCAATCACAATTGCTATACAATTGGAGGACTGAATGTACCATCCAACCGGATCTCGAACAGGTTGAGCTCAATATAGTACAGTATATATTTACTTTATGCTTAATTTTTTGCCATTATTACTTACTAAGGTAATCATTAATTGTGAACTTAGAAAAATATAATTTTCTTTTATATTTTTCTAAACTGAAAGTATCACAGTTTTTGTCTGCAGTGCAATTCTACTTTATATTAAAATTTGTATTATCCACTAAACGAAGAAATTTTATAGGATTTTTACCATTACCTTTACTTGTGAGTTGCCTCACTTTCGATCACCTTCACTAACTAAACCCTATGTGTATCTCTTGACGCCCCGTGGATAGCTCTTCCCCACTTAGGTGCAGTGGGCTGACGCTCACTATCACTCTCTAAGTTCTGAGAAGTACACAGATACTACTGAAAGGCAGAGATATAATCGTTTCGGTAAGATCACTGTAATATATTACCATGATATGCTTTTCATTAAAGATTCGCTACTGAATTTGAAATAAATGTGTATCAGTATATTAGATACCTGTTGAAAAGTATTTTTACTTAAGTACACAGTTAAGTAATTAGACTTGGCCATAAGTACTGAGCAAGTCTTCTGTGCTTGTATTTGTACTTGTAAATGCTTCAGTACTTGTAATTGTCCACTAGTGCTGGCACATGTACTTGAACCCATCCCTGCAATGAACTTCCATGATAATTCTCACTCCATGGAGAACTTTGCTCCTGAGTCGACTAGGTTTCCACACTATGCAATAGTTTAATACGAGTACACGAGTCACAACGACACTGGATTTCCTTTCCTTTTTGCAGATGACATGAAAATAAGTTAGGTTTAATCCGGCATGAAATCATTCACGCTTCGCGAACATTTTTTAGTTCTTTCATTTACAACTTGACCAATACTTTCCCTGGTCACACTGTGCGAAAATACAATGATACAAAGATAAAGAAAACCCTTTCCTTCTCTTCTTTGGCCTATAGTTCATTGTGTTCCACTCTGACATTCGAGCTGTTCAGTTCACTCTATATGAGAAACTTACGTAATTATCGCTTTTTGGAGTCTTCAGTTTTCTGATTTCACATCTTTATGCTTATACATTTATCCAGAAAGGAAAATGAATTTATCGCTCCATTTCATTTTGGGATTACTCGCTCTGAGTAAGTCACAAATAAAGGATCGTTAGCACAAATAATTGGTCTTAATTGAAAATCTGATTAGTGGATTTTGATTAAACAATATGATAAGGTAATGAAGGTCTAATGGAGGTCAATGAATCGATTTAGGGTTTGTTGTGCTTCTATTACTCCTCTGAAGTAAAGAGTAGTCTCAGTTCAAAGTTTTACGGAATGCAAAAATAAACTTTATGCTCAGTGTCACTGTTGATTGGGAATCCCATCTTCTGGATGTCATCTATCCGTGACACCGAGAGGAATTGCATCGTTTAAATCCCATCTCGAAAAAAAGGTTGAACCGTCTAATTAACAAAAAGTGACAGGAACAAGAATAACCTGGCCAATTGCGCAGCGAATTTTATCAACAAAACCAATCTCGATTGATGTGAAAACCGCACTTGGATATGACCTGTCATTTGCAGTAAATAAAAAACCAGGAAATACTGGCATTGCGTCTGCCTTTGTTAGGTTGGAAAATACCAAGAGTATTCCACAAAGTCGTATTGATATGGCCAAAGGCCTCATTTGTTCTGCGCGCAAATTTGAATGTGACATTTTCCAAAACGGATCATAATAGCCCTAAAATCCTACAAAGCGTTATAATAAGTTGCACATAACGAAATCTAGTAAGAAAATTATGAAATTTATAAAGGACAAAAGCACATATTTGGTTGAAAAAAAAAAAAAAAAAAAAAAAAAAAAAAAAAAAAGGAAATTTATTACTGTCCGGTGATTTCACTTATTTGCAATCAAGAGCTGACCCAGGATAAGGTTATCTATTTAATACTGGACCACAAAATCAAATTTGAAGCAAAAAGAATATTTAATTGATTCATTGCCCTCTACTGGACCTTCATTAACATATCATTAGGGAAAATGGATCTATTAATTATATTACCCAAGTAAATAGCGGAATTGAATTTCACAAATTAAAGGTTCCATTTCACCTTAACATATTAAAAACTCAGTTGATCTTTGTGATAAATATGAAACTATGAACATAACATAAAACAACAGATGAGTTCAACTTTATTTTATTTTCTGATAAGTTACAATTACTATCCTATAGTACTACTGAACTTATTTCCTCATGTATTAAGAACTGCAAATTTATTTTCAGTGTAGAACTGTCCACAGAAGTATTTGTCATACCCGAGGTTAATCCGTTGTTGCCACTATTTTCATGTATATATATATATATATATATATATATATATATATATATATATATATATATATATATATTTATGTATATGTGTATGTATATATATTCACATCTATGTATGTATATAGTATATACTGTATATATACACACACATATATATATATATGTATGTATATATATGGCCTGGGAATCCTAGAGAAAGTTTTATCAGATGATTCTTCTTAGTTGTCATCAATATTTTGTTTTTTCCATAAGATTCCGCTAGTAATAGAAGACACCAACAATATCCCTTTCTTAGATTTTATCGTTAAAACAAAACATAAAAAATATGTTATTATCTGTATATCCTTTTGCGAACCTGAGGGCTGTAAGAAGAGCTACCTGTTCTCATAAATATTTATTTCAAGGTTCTCACAAATGCAACCAATGAAATCTTATATAACGTCGAGGCACAGGAAAAGATGCAATAAAAACCCTACTGTTTCCTTGTCATGAAAGCTTGCTCTTTTCGTTTTCATTTAAGAAGTTATTATAAGGATAGTGTTCAAGTATAACGCGATTGGAAATATTCTAACTAAAATAGCCTTAGCAATATTAAGAATATGGTATACATATCCTATTTTTAGAACGGATTTATGTATGAATGATGTATATATGTATATATGTGTGTATGAGTGTGCGTGCGTGTCTGTTTTTATGTTTTGCTGTTCCTTGACGTTTAGATATGTCCAAAAATAATACTAAAGGTAGAGAAATATATTCAATTATAGTTATGGAAGTGGTAGTGACATTTACGTTCTTAATGAGAGAATACTAACAGAAGACATTATGACATCTTCAGTGCAAGAATCTCAAAAGATGTTAGTTAACAATGATATAACACGAGTTATATATGGGGAATGCGATCTCTGACGTCGTTATAAATGCAAATGACCTATGTCTTGAGTACACTTACAATCCAGTAACAAAGGCTTAAGAAGAAAATGTCATCCCATGTAATTGTCACATTGGTATTTTGTAGGCACTCAAACTCTTATTTACGCATTTTCATGTACATAATTTTAGGTGGTTAGAGCATTATTTCCCTTGGAAAGAGACTGGGTTGTAGCTTAAACTTAGCGTACTTTATTACTCCTTATTCAGTTGCAACAACACAATCTTTACACAAATTGACAACACTGTCGAACTATAGTTGCAAGAGATATCATATCGTAGATAAAGAGTCGGAGAGGGTAGCGTTGTTGATCACCTCCATAATGGAGATGAATTGTTCAGTGTTTATTAATTCGGCAGAGTTTCATTTACGACTGACTATCATTTTCAGATATTTCGCAAATGATAAATGGCACGCACGCGCATATGCATATACAGTATATATATATATATATATATATATATATATATATATATATATATATATATATATATATATATATATATATATAAATTTGACTCACATCAGGATCGAACCCACGTCTTTCAACTGAAAGACGAGACCGCTGCCACCTGTGTGGCTGGTTGGCAGCAGTCTCTTCTTTCAATTAAAAGACCTGGGTTCGATCCTGATGAGTAAGAAATTTATTTCTGTTCCACGCGTGATTGTGTGTTGATTATTTCTAAATTTCTAATATATATATATATATATATATATATATATATATATATATATATATATATATATATATATATACATACATACATATGTGTGTGTGTGTGTGTGTGTGTGTGTGTGTATTGAGAGAACAGAGAAACTTATTTTTTCGAAATGGAAATATATTTCCACCGAGTCTGGAGAAAGGACCATAAACTCACATAAGTCTTTTCTCCTGTCACAACACGGCACCAACCACAACTTCAAGAACACACAAGAACTAACGGGGTGTGAAGAGAATCGCATTTAGACTGCCTTCGAAATCCACCAGGTCTCCGAGGAGAAGGCCTGTAAACATATGGTTAGTATAAGGCGTGAGAAAGACCTTACCCGGCTTTGCCTTCAAAGGAGGGTCCAAAGAAATAAGCCACTCTCACAGGTCAGGCCTAGATGATTTGGCCAATCAGATGCCTTCAGTGCCAAAGATCTAAGAACGCCCTACAAGGAGCAATCACACAATAAGCAACAGGAGTTCCAAGGGACATGCTAAGACTAAGACAACATAGCAGGGACAGATAGCGAAAAACTTGGTGAAGCAAAGAGCTATCTTGATCTGGAAACAGGGGGAGACTTATAACGATATGTCCATTCCGAGACATATAAAAGACTTAAGAATTGGGAAGAACTAAAACAATTCTTCACGGAAGTACATTCCACAGTAGGCAAAACAGACCCTGTTATCAGTTTCGCAAAGATAGTTCAAGGATGGAGAGTAGACAAAAGAAACTACCACAGAATGAATCATCAGTTATTTAGCCATTTCAAGGAATGGAGCCACTTAGTTGCAGACGCTCCATGGTCAACGACTTTAGTAGGTTAAAAGGTAATAACAACTGAAAACTGCCATAATCTGTTTAGGTTAGCTTTGTTGTTGGGAAGCCTACCCTCAAAGGCTCTTGAAAAGATGAATCGTACTTGGGGTTTGGAAGACGATGTCATCAAAATTGAAAATGAAGTGAGGAAAATTTTAGGCCAAAATCTTGAAGGAAATGTTTTATACAGATCTTTAGCTGCTGTAGGACAAGAGAGAGGGGAACATAGTCATCAGACTTATAAAGACAGGAGACCTAGGACACTAGCTAGACATCAGAATAGGAATCCAGTAACACACCTCAAGGAAGAGTTTCAACAGTTACATGTTACAACTGCCAAAAGAGAGGGCATTACACTAGTGAATGCTATGGAACAGCCTATTGTCCGTACCATAAGAAAACAGGACATAGTGCCAGAGAGTGTAACAATAGACCAAGATATAGATCACAGTCACAAGGTAGAAGTAGAAATCGTAGTCAGTCTCCACAGGCAAAAAGGAATAGAGATCAAAATTATAACAGAGATCAGAACCATGACCAAGCTGCAACCGTAGTATACCAACCAGACCAAGAACTCTCAGACGACTCGACAATAAATTTTTGCACCACTGGTATCATGGACATTCCTACTTAGTAGAAGAAAAGACTAGAGCGTCAACCCTAAGCCAAACTAATTGTATTAGCAAAGTTAATGTAGCAAATGAATATAAATTTAGTTATAGACCTGTATTCCTGCCCATGTTAGCTTAGAAAAGCCTATTGTAGTAGACTATAAAATCACAGCTATTCGAGGAAACAGAATGAAAGTAGTAGTAAAGCAGAAGCAGAGTAGAAAGAGAGTTGAAAAGAAGAGGGGAAGCAGAGAAGATTTTTTTTTTAACTTAGTTTAACCAGACCACTGAGCTGATTAACAGCTCTCCTAGGGCTGATCCGAAGGATTAGATTTATTTTACGTGGCTAAGAACCAACTGGTTACCTAGCAACGGGACCTACAGCTTATTGTGGAATCCGAACCACATTATGACAAGAAATGAATTTCTATCACCAGAAATAAATTCCTCTGATTCTTCATTGGCCGGTTGGAGACTCGAACGGTGGGCCAACAGCGTGCTAGCCGAGAACTTAACCCACCCCTCCAATGAAGAACTTCGAAGCAGAGAAGAAACCGAAAGACATCGCATGTAGACGTGCAGTGTGTGTCAGAACATTAAGTACCCTCAATCAGTACGCTAAGTCTCTCAATCAGAATTTATTAAAGTCTCGAACCAATCAAGAAACTATAAGGAGGAAGTTGTAAGACAAGAAGTGCAAAATAAACCAGAAACGGGAACAAATGATTATTTTCCCCTTAATTAAATCTTTTGGAATCAATTAATCTGTACAAAGAATCACTTGTTCCTACTTAAACTAATTACCAAAATGCCTCCCAGTCACATTACCTTAGTTGTCAGCTCTAACAAAAGAGGCCTGATTATATATATATATATATATATATATATATATATATATATATATATATATATATATATATATATATATATATATATATATATATTATATATATGTGTGTATATATGAGTGTTAGTGTGCGTATACATATATGTATATATGTCATGAAGTGTTCCAAGTACCTGGTTATTAAATTACTAACTATAAAATTCAAAACGTACCTCACTTACAGCCAGATACCTGGACTCTCATAAAAAAAAATATGACTGAATACTCTAAGGGCAACATTGATCCCTTAAAAAGCTTATCAACAATGTGAGGTATCAATATTTAAAAAAGAAATATACTAAAGCAGAAGGGAGCATCACTCTAAGCATTGAACAACTGTAACTTTTCCTCCTTGATTCGAGTCACTTCAACAAAACTGAATGAACAAAATTATCTATCATTCTGCTTTATTCACAAAGTTATTCCTACTACTGGTGGTCAATAAATGAAACACTACTGTAAACTTTAAGTACAAAAGTTTTTTTTTAATTCAAAATTAATATATCAAAATTTACAATCTTACTTTGAAGAAAAATTACTATTACTTGGGAACACAAACTTAATTAATCCTGGAACTTAGATATGAAATAAAACTAAATCACCAAAATGTTAATGTGTGAAACAAAATTAAGTAAGCAAAAGTTGAACCATTAATAAATACTAAGATGTGAAGGAAAACCAAGTAAATAATTTGAAAACAATAAAAATATACAAACACCAAAACTGAAAATTGTAAAATGTAATCAATTCACAAAAGTGTTTTATAATAAATCTTACCTAACTGACCAGTCTAATAAGTAGTTTTCACAAGATAAAATTATTCAAAAATTAACTCAGCCTTAATGACACACCCCAAAATTCAAAATATACCATGGTATAATTTGTAAATACCTGTAAACTGCAGTTGTTCCACTCTTTCACAATTCCTGTCGAGGCGCCTGTTACAAACACTGTTATAAAACTAAATGCTAGATTTCACAAAAAGTTACCAAAATGGAGTGACCGACAATTAATTACTTTACGAACAGCATTCTGAGAGAGGGAAAGGGAGAACCAGCACAAGAGGTCACCAGAATCAGAATGACAAATTTACTTTTTCAATCAAAAAGCCAAAGCCCTACAGAAGCTGGATGAGGCCATTTTCACTGTCAAAATGTTTCTTTACAAGAAACCAAAGGCTGACGATACGTGGTCAGATTTTAAATGGCGTAACTTCCATGTACTCTCCCTCTCTCTGAGACAAAAGATAATGCGATACAATACTGCCTTTGGGACTTTATTAAGAAAGAACGATACATGTTTAAAAACCCGCGTGATTGGTCTCTCTGTATGGCCAGTGAATGATGTAACATGTCACAATCATTGGGATTTCGTGACTTATTGCTCAAACAATAAGCAGACCTATACAAGTTCAATACAAAAGATCCCATGACCAAACAGCCACATGGTAACAAAGTCTTATGACTGCTTGTATGACGTAATCTCTGAACTACGCTATCAAGTTCTCGTGAGAACTAACATTACAAACGATATTTCAATAATTATAATTACAACAGTATCTTTCTTGTATATCACTATTATATACATTCAGAAATGCAATTATAACAATATTCAGAAAAAACATAATACTATAAATTCTATACATAAGAATATATATATTTTCACAAAGTGTTCCAAGTACCTCGCTTCAGCCAAACACCTGAACTCCCATAAAAATAAAAATACAACTAAATACTCTAAAGGCAACAGTGATCCCTTAAAAAACTTACTAATCATGTGAGAAATCAGACTAAGTTTATCAATACTAGTGTGAGGCATCAACATTTAAACAAGAAATATACTAAAGTAAAAGAGCATCAATCTATCAAACAACTTTAACTATTTCCCCAGGTTAGAGTCACATCAGCAAAACTGAAGGAACAAAAAATGTTCATTACTATGCCTTATGCACACAATTAATCCTATCACTGGTGGTTAGTAAATGAAACACTATTGTAAAAACTTTAAATACAAAAATTTATTTTTAATTCAAAATTAATAAATCAAAATTCACAATTCACAGAAAATTTACTATTACTTGAAATCAAAACAACTCAAAATTTAATTAATTCTTGAATTAAATCAGAATTGTTAATTTATCAAGAAATTACATTACTCAAGCAAAATTTAAACTATTAAGAAAAGCTTAAGGTTTGAAAAGAAAATCTAAATGAAAATTAAATCAAGTATGCAATGTTAAACTATTAAGAAACACTTAAGGTGCTAATAAATAAATGTTAAATCACCATTATATAAAATGTGAAGAAATACAAGATTGCAAATAAAAGACCATACACAAACACAGAAATTAAATGTGTAAAAAATACAATGAAATAGATTCACCAAAAACAATTTCACTAAAGAAAAATCCCTTAATATATTGACTGGTCTACTACTCACTTTTCTAAACACTTCACAAATTATATTAATATACCATGGTATAAATGACAAGTTCCAATACCTGTTAACTGCAGTTTATCACACACTTTTCACAATTCTTGCTAAGGCGCCTGTTACAAACACTGTTATAAAACTAATACTAGATCTCAAAGGTAACTTAAATTTTAGTGACCACACAAATATTTTACGTTAACTTCTCTCTTTTGAAGAGAGAGAGAGAGAGAGAGAGAGAGAGAGAGAGAGAGAGAGAGAGAGAGAGAGGGGGGAACACCACAAAATTTCTCTAGAATAAGAATGAGCAAATTTTTAGGACCGCAGTTAAAAGCAACACAACTAGATGACATCATTATTGTGGCATTCTGGGAGTGAGATAGAAATGAAAATTCTGAATATTCTGGACTTCCAGTCACATGAGACGCATTCAGAATTGGCTGATGTATTCTTACAAAACATTATGCAATCGATCGAGACACATGCTTTTACTCCCAATAATTCGTTCGTATTTCTCAAAAAGACATACATGACTTTAAGGAAAAATGTTTTGGACAAGATATCAACACAAACAATACAGCACACAGCTGGATAATCATGATTGGCATGTTTATAAAACAAGACGAAGAACGTGAGTCTTCGCTTATCCCGACTGAGGCAAAATCTTATGCTACTGGGCGAATATCTGTCAACAGACTTATCACTCAAGATGACAACTTGAATATCTGGTCTAACTTAAACTCTCTCTCTCCTACTATGATATTAAAAATATTTTAAATTACGCTGTTAAGTTATCTAAATCATTAATATTTATGAGTTCTGACATTACAAAGACATTTATACATAACTATCATTAATATACAGAGTACACTACATAATATCTCTTGTATAAAAAAAAAATCATGCGACAATTATAAAGCATAACACGGGTTTGAATCACGAAAAGGTCAGGTCAGCAATGCGACTCCGTTGTGATTATGGAACCCGGGTTCCTTCCCTGCAACCGGACATCATAATTTCTTCATATTTCTTGCACTCGGTTCTTAAGGCTTTGTAGTGACACGATATCCCAAAAGTGTGATGAATTCAAGAAGTTAAGAGGGCATTGTGGCTATTACAATATATATATATATATATATATATATATATATATATATATATATATGTGTGTGTGTGTGTGTGTGTGTGTGTGTGTGTATGTATGTATGTATGTATATTCTGATGGACATAATTCACCTGAAATCGTCAGCTGTCACGTTTACCAATTTATTATTATTAAGAAATTTTATTTCCTATTAATTGAACGATGCGTCTTTCTCTGAGCTCATTTCATTCCTCATTCCTCTGCCTCAGTCTCCAACACATGAAGTAGCAATTTCTTTGCAATTAAACGAATGAGTAAACGTATTGTCCCAGCTGTTTGAATAATTGCAAAATAAAGGCCACTTTGTATTGTTTATAAATGAACGTACATATTTTCTAAATTTCCAAGTTTTATATCGTTTTGTTACATTATTATTTCAGTAAAAGCTAGCTCCAGTGTATTGTATCCATGCAATACTTAAATGTAATTTTTTACCTTAACTCTGAATTCATTCCGTCCAAATTTAAAGCCATAGAAAAAATATCTTTGGTTTCTTTTTCTTGCAGTCATACCCGAGTGCAGTGGGTCACGAAATGTCACCATTTCTGTCTCGACAGCCGAGGAAGTCAAGCTGACCTGCAAAGTGGAATCTAATCCGGCTGAGGTAAGAACTGAGATCAAAAGTTTCTTATTTACGAGGTATATACGTCAACTCTCGCGTATGTCCCGACATGTCTCTCTCTCTCTCTCTCTCTCTCTCTCTCTCTCTCTCTCTCTCTCTCTCTCTCTCTCTATATATATATATATATATATATATATATATATATATATATATATATATATATATATATATATATATATATATATATATATATATATCTTCTTCTTCTTCTTTTAACGTGCTTTTATTCCCATTTTTGTATGGGGTAAGCACGATGCCTTCTTTTGAAGATATATATATATATATATATATATATATATATATATATATATATATATATATATATATATATGATGATTATTATCACTTTTTACGTGATTCATTTATCACACATTACCACAGGTGAAAAATAAGAAACGGGGTGTAGGTCTGACCGGTTTTCGACTTTATTTCAAGCCATTGACGAAGGACTGATACAGAGTGTGAGAAGTCACAAATATATATACTACAAGAACAGTACTGACGAACATACACAACCGTTAGAGGCTCCATATCCCCACTCAGGCCGGTGTCGAGGTAGGAGTGGCCTTTAAAACTCATTTGGCTAAAAATCACAATAGACTCTCAGGGGACATTGCTGATAAACAGACCATACCCCACCTCAGATCCCACCTGACAGGTGTCATGGAGGTGAGGTTTGGAAACTCATTAACATTACTACCCTCGTACTGTGTTTACAAATATGATAATCCTATTTTCATATATCTCTACTGCCTACCTTAAAGTTTAAACAAAGAAAGTTACAACCATAATATGAATATCAGTCAAGGGATGTTTAAACTTTAAGGTAGGCAGTAGAGATATATGAAAATAGGATTATCATATTTGTAAACACAGTACGAGGGTAGTAATGTTAATGAGTTTCCAAACTCCGCCTCCATGACACCTGTCAGGTGTGGATCTGAGGTGGGGTATGGTCTGTTTATCAGCAATGTCCCCTGAGAGTCTATTGTGATTTTTAGCCAAATGAGTTTTAAAGGCCACTCCTACCTCGACACCGGCCTGAGTGGGGATATGGAGCCTCTAACGGTTGTGTATGTTCGTCAGTACTGTTCTTGTAGTAAATATATTTGTGACTTCTCACACTCTGTATCAGTCCTTCGTCAATGGCTTTGAAATAAAGTCGAAACCGGTCAGGACCTACACCCTGTTTCTTATTTTTCACCTGTGGTAATGTGTGATATATATATATATATATATATATATATATATATATATATATATATATATATATATATATATATTATATATATATATATATTAATCTATTTTTTATTTATTTATTCATCTATTTATTTATTTCGGCTTTCGTAATCGAAAAGTTTGTTTTTCTTAAAAAGTGTCATAAAAAGTAAAAAAAAAAAAAAAAAAAAAGTTGAATAAGTCGCTATGTTAAAGCCTATGCACTTTGAGCCTCCTTGTTCGGCACTGTAATCAGAGATCCGGAGATCAGACGGTAATCCTTAACCTACCAAGAACAACACAAATCTCTTAAAAGGAAACAAAATCGGATGAAACACTTTTATACATTCAAACCCTTTTAATCTAAAAAGCTTTTGACAGACCCCATATAAATATCGCCTCTATAACACCTCTCATTTTGCAATGAGGCGAAGTCAGATGGGTAATGGCTAAACATTGTGGCTTATTCCAATTTCGTTGCTTTTATGGGCCTTTATAAGATATATATATATATATATATATATATATATACATATATATACACGTGTGTGTTTTTATTGTTGTATTCGTGTTTGAAGGTAAGATAAAAGAAAGTCATTTACCTGAGTCATGTTAGCTCTTGACCAACTTTTGGGGAAAGGTATTGTGCTAGTTCGTTTATTTCTTATTGCTTTAGGTTTAGGAGGGTATACATATGTATATGTATATGTATATATACATATATGTACATATATATATATATACATATATATATATATATACTATATAAATATATATATATATATATATATATATATATATATATATATATATATATATATATATATATATATATATATATATGTATACACACACTTCACCATATGCAGTTTCCTCTTTTAGCGAGCAAGTGATAATGAGATGTGGTTGCGAGCTACACGTACTTCCCCATGGATATTGATGGGGCTTATGTGCTTACGGCATATGGCTTGTCTTGTTTAATTTCACTGAACATACAACCAGTACTGTAACAAATTGCAACGAGAAACACACATGCATACAAACATACACACACATATATATCTACACATATAATTATACATATATATACCGTATGTATATATATATATATATATATATATATATATATATATATATACATATTTTTGGATACGCTTTTCATTACATAGCGTAAGTTCCAGCTGGAGAATCAGATGAAGGAATTCTGACGTTCGTATGAGGATTCGAATCCGTATTCGGTATATCAAGCGAGGCCACGTTAAGCTGTAGGTCCCGTTGCTAAGTAACCAAACGGTTCTTAGCCACGTAAAATAAGTCTAATCCTTCGGGCCAGCCCTAGGAGAGCTGTTAATCAGCTCAGTGGTCTGGTAAAACTAAGGTATACTTACTTTTTTTTGCGTATCGAAAAAGTGTTAAGAGGGCATCGCCGCCATTACAATTACATATGTATCTGGTAAAAAGTTACCATTATATATATATATATATATATATATATATATATATATATATATATATATATATATATATATATATGTGTGTGTGTGTGTGTGTGTGTGTGAGTGTGTGTGTGTGTGTGTGTGTGTATATATAAATATATATATATATGATACGAACTACTGTACATTAAAAAGAATGACTTCTAGTTTTAATAGAGATGTGCTACATGATCAGTGACTATGTAGATAGTCATGGAGATCAGAGAACATTCTTAAAGCATATTCATTCATGTAAGGATGAGAAATCGCTAAAGAAAACAAGTGAAAAGTTTCGCATCTTAAAGGAAAGTCAAAGCATATTGATAAGGAATGTGAGCATTTATTGCTGCATTCTTTATTCAATATTCTTTTCACCTGGAGTAACACAAGAAAAATGGAACAGGTATAGAACACAAGGAGAAGATAAAACAGAGGAGAAAGATCGAGGTGGAAAGAGAGATGGAAAGTTGAAGAGAAGTTCAAATTTATTCCTTAAAATCACAAAGTTTCTGTGGCCCAGGAGAGCAATTCTTTAAAACTCGGTTCTTCCATTTTTAGAACACGGCTGTATAAATCTCCTGAACCTTTCTTCTTTTATGTAAAGTACTATCAATCTTTTTCTCAGTTCATATTCTGACTCATTTACAAACGTACATTTCTCAGGTACTATAACTATGTCTTGAATTCAACTATGATACTTTTCTCTAACTTAATACTCAGATTCACCTACTGGCATGTATATTTGAACATATAATTATCATGCATTGTAATGCGGCATGAAATAATCTCATTAAAAAGAATTTCAACTGTCAAAACATCGTAACTGTCATATTTTCATTGCGAGAAGTATTTAGATATTCATGTGGGATAAAAAAAATAAAAACATCTAAAATTCTTAATGATATCGTATTCATATATATACAGGCCCTACAAAAATATGTAACTTTTTTTCAGTTTGTGGTATTATTGAATCAAAACCATTATTATATCCATACGGGAATAATGCAAGTATTATGAATAACCATATCCATCGAAAACATCCTATGTTTCATGGGCAATAAAGAATGGCCTTTGCTTATAGAACGACTATCTTACTACCGACAAACTGACTTCTCCAAAATTACATAATTTTATTGTCAATTTACCTACAGATTCTTTAGCAAATTTTTTTGCCTCTTTATAAAAAAAAAGTGTAATCCTCAAAAACAGACTGAGAAAGTCTGCAGTTTATATTGACATTTCTATAAAAAAAAAAGATGGGGGGGTCACTGAACAGCCTTATCATCTACTTACATATATCAAAATGTATTTAATCCTTTAATAACATCTCCGGGGGCCAACTTTTACATTCTTCTTCTTCTTCTTCTTCTCTCTCTCTCTCTCTCTCTCTCTCTCTCTCTCTCTCTCTCTCTCTCTCTCTCACACACACACACACACACACATGCACACTCAGTTTTAAGGCAATAAATCGATAAGTAAATAGAAGAATGAAACGGGTAGGTAACTGACAATTGAGTATGGTTCACTAGAAATAAGAAAAAAAAGTTTCTAAAATGCTTCATTAGATTAAGGCCGTCTCGGGTCTTATGAAACTAAGCGAAATAACATGAAAATACTCTACAGATATTAAAGCACTGAAAATAAGAAAAGAAAGAAAGACTAAAGAGGAAATCCTATCTACTTTATTTCAGTCTATGAGAAGCAGAACCTGATTATTTACAGGGTGTCCAAAGAATCTGGGATCTTCTAATTACTCCTCTCTCTCTCTCTCTCTCTCTCTCTCTCTCTCTCTCTCTCTCTCTCTCTCTCTCTCTCTCTCTCTCACCCTGGAGAACATATGAGAGAACGATTACATATACCGAAACAAACAGACACATACATACATACATACATACATACATACATACATACATACATACATATATATATATATATATATATATATATATATATATATATATATATATATATATATATTATGTGTGTTTGTGTGAATATACACACACATATATATATAGAAAGAGAGAGAGAGAGAGAGAGAGAGAGAAGCCATAACAGTGACTAAAAAATCTTCTATACAATTTCACAATTATACGCCTTACTTCTTAGATTAGGTGTGTCTGTGTGTGTGTGTGTGTGTGTGTGTGTGTGTATGTTTGTGTGTACTTATGAATACTGAGAGGGATACATGATACAGATGAAGCAAGATCCAATTCCCTTACAGTCTGGAACTGGTAAAAAGGGAATCGATGGTGAACGCGACCATCGCACTAGCGAGAGAGGTATGAATTATTAATTCTGGCTCACAAAACCTAATGCATCAGCTCGCACACATGCTGCAATGGACAGCCATCCAGAAAAAGAGAGACAGAGAGAGAAAGAAAAAGTTTTACATGCCGTAATACTTTTTTTAAATCTAAAATAAAAATGAGAGCTACACAAATCCAAGAAATTTATTATACACACAGAGAGAGAGAGAGAGAGAGAGAGAGAGAGAGAGAGAGAGAGAGAGAGAGAGAGTATCATTTGAAATCTGCCTGCTTTCATACTGACGATTGTAAAAACTACTAATTAATTTTCCTCCTTGAATAAAATTTGACAAAAAAAAAAAAAAAAAAAAATTTGCCCAGAAAGTTATGCCACCAAGTTTTGAATGAACTAAAAAAAAATTATTAAAGAGAGAAGTAGAGAGAGAGAAGGAGAGTTATACATTTCGTAATACTTTTTAATATTACTTTTACAGATAAAATTCAAATGGGAAACTGAATAATAAAACCGATAGCACCTACCTGTTATTTCTTTTTATGAATCTCTTTTCCCTCAATTTATCATCCACTTTGCTTCTTTTCCTCTCCTCTTTTCGCACCATTTCTCATATTTTTAATTGACATTTTTACCAATCTGTGTGTGTTTTTTCCCATTTTTTAAAATCATTCTTTCTTTTTTTTTGCATTCAACATTATTTCCTACAATAGGGCGTTATTTTTATTTTACTTACTGAAACTTCCATAGCCGAGTAAGACAATACGGTAATTTTGTGTACTTTTGGAAGTAATACAGTCGTAACAACGAAATCAAATAAAAATTGATGTAATGGTAATGAATTATTCAAGGCAGCCAGTGGTAAGTGTATTTTTTCTTTCTATTCATCGTATTT
>NC_089783.1:31426624-31449124 GCF_040412425.1 Macrobrachium rosenbergii | reverse complement strand
TATATATATATATATATATATATATATATATATATATATATATATATATATATATATATATATATATATATATATGTGTGTGTGTGTGTGTCTGTGTAGCATTGGCTGCTTTGATACTGACTTTTTCATATTTTTTCACTTCTACTTTCAGTGTTTCTTCAAAATTGTGGATGAGGATACACAATCGGAGTTTGTTTTCCATCTGTTCCACTTAGTAAGGTCACGTTCGCCGGTCTCGCAGGCTTTGTCTCAGGCGAAACAGGACCGTCGTAAATGGAATAAATGGAAACCACACCTCGACTGTGCGTCCTTATCCACTATTTTGAAGAAACACTGAAAGAAGAAATGAGAAAATATGAAAAAGTCAGTATGAAAGCAGTCAATGCCGCAAAGGCGATCGCCGACAACAAAAACTGCTAAAGAGAAAAACTTCACCCCCCAAAAAACGCACTCACACATACACACAAACACACACACACATATATATGTGTGTGTGTTTGTATGTAATCTATATATCGCTTACATATACACATATACAATATATATATATATATATATATGTGTGTGTGTGTGTGTGTGTGTTTGTGTGTGTGTGCGTTTGTGTGCATGTGTGAGTTCGTTTTCGGGGGGGGGGGAGTTTTTCTCTATCAATTTTTGTTATCGGCGATCGCCTTTGCGGCACTGGCTGCTTTCATACTGACTTTTTCATATTTTCTCATAATTTTCTACTTTCAGTGTTTCTTCAAAATAGTGGACAAGGACGCACAGTCGAGGTGTGGTTTCCATTTATTCCATTTACTACGATCCCGTTTCGCCTGTGAAACAAAGTCTGCGAGACAGGCGAACGGGACCTTAGTAAGTGGAATAGATGGAAACCAAACTCCGATTGTGTACCCTCATCCACAGTTTTGAAGAAACACTGAAAGCAGAAGTGCAAAAGTATAAAAAAAAGTCAGTATCAAAGCAGTCAATGCTACACAGGTGATCGCCTACAAAAAAATAGAAATATATTTTATATATATACATATATATATATACACATACTCGTATATATGTACACATATACATACTGCATTCATTTATATAGGAAAAAATGCCAGGACTTCCTCTTATTAACAGAGCTAAAAGTAATCAATCTCGCTAGCGCAGCGCATCTTTTTCATAGGTTTACCAGCACACATCAGACATTCTCTCATGATACTGAAGCCTTAGCTTCATCTGAAATTTCGCAAACTTCCATGGGTAAGTGTGCATCACTTGTCTATTTCTTTTTTCAACAGTTGCTTCATATCACACGCCTAGTATACCAGGCAAACTCACACACCTATTCTCGAACAACACCCGCAGTGTTTTACATGCTTCACTGTCATTTGTTTCTCTCTCAAACAAAACTCATCTTTGTCCCTTCGTGATGATAATATCCAAAGAAATTACCTACGTGATTATTGTATGCGTTCTCTAATATGCTCCGTTACGAAATGACAATAATTTTTCATCATAGTAACCGACACAATTGCTCTATCACATCCATGATGTGGCATCCCACTCATACTACCATTAATCCCCCGACGGCGCCTTTCCATTATTTAAACATTTCAAAGTCCTCCTGACACCCTTAAACGCCATTGCCGCAGCCATTCTCAGAAATACATTAAACTCTTCAACTCTCACATTACTTTGTTTCTTCCTCTTCTTTCATCTTTATTCAACAACCCTTCAAAATGCTCTTTCCACTGACGCAAGACTGAATGTCTCTTCAGGTAACTTTTTTTTTCTTTTTTTTAGAGCATATTTATTCTTGCTGTAGTTTCATATCTCTAAAACAGTTCCTTTTTTCTGGCTGAAACTCCCTTCCAGATTTTCTCAGGCTTATAATATTTCATCACTCAGTTTTTTCTTAATTTTTCTATTACTCTTTTTTCTGAGTGCTTCTCTTTTTCCTTGCACGTATGCCTCAATTAGTATTTTTTTTCTACTACTCTTCTTTCTCCTACTCCTCTTCTTCTTCTTCTTCTTTTCCTTTTTCTTCTCTCTCTCTCTCTCTCTCTCTCTCTCTCTCTCTCTCTCTCTCTCTCTCTCTCTCTATATATATATATATATATATATATATATATATATATATATATATATATATATATATTTCATTTCACTATCTGAACGCCCCTTTTCACCTGCCTTCAACCAAATAGACCCTACTGCTCCTTCAGCCACAAACATAGCAAACTGCACCTTTTGCCAAAAACATGGCAAACTGCTCCTTCAACCACAAACATACCCAACTCCTCATTCAGCCACAAATATAACAAACTGCTCCTTCAACCACAAGCCTACCCAACTCCTCATTCAATCACAAATATAACAAATTGCTCCTTCAACCACAAATATAAAAAACTGCTCCTTCAACCACAAACACACCCAATTCCTATTCAACCAAAAATATAACAAACTGCTCCTTCAACCACAAACCTACCCAACTCCCCATTCAATCACAATTATAACAAATTGCTCCTTCAACCACAAATATAAAAAACTGCTCCTTCAACCACAAACATACCCAACTCCCCATTCAACCACAAATATAACAAACTGCTCCTTCAACCACATACCTACCCAACTCCCCATTCAATCACAATTATAACAAATTGCTCCTTCAACCACAAATATAAAAAACTGCTCCTTCAACCACAAACATACCCAACTCCTCATTCCACCACAAATATAACAAACTGCTCCTTCAACCACAAACCTACCCAACTCTTCATTCAATCACAAATATAACAAATTGCTCCTTCAACCACAAATATAAAAAACTGCTCCTTCAACCACAAACATACCCAACTCCTCATTCAACCAAAAATATAACAAACTGCTCCTTCAACCACAAACCTACCCAACTCCTCATTCAATCACAAATATAACAAATTGCTCCTTCAACCACAAATATAAAAGCTGCTCCTTCAACCACAAACATACCCAACTCCTCATTCAACCAAAAATATAACAAACTGCTCCTTCAACCACAAACATACCGAACTCCTCATTCGACCACAAATATAACAAACTGTTCCTTCAGCCACAAACATACCGAAATCCTTATTCAACCACAAATATAACAGACTGCTCCTTCAGCCACAAACATACCTAACTCCTCAACCAAAAATATGACAAAGTGCTCCTTCAGTCACAAACATACAGAACTCCTCATTCAACCAAAAATATAACAAACTGCTCCTTCAACCACAAACATATGGAACTCCCCATTCAGCCAAAAATATAACAAACTGCTCCTTCAACCACAAACGTAACAAATCGCTCCTTCAACCTCAAACATACGCAACTCTTCCTTCAACCACAAACTGACCCAACTGCTACTCCTTCAACCAAAAGCAGACCCAACTTCGTCCACCATAAAGAGACCCGACTGGTCTTACAACTCTACCGTTGGATTCTGCAGCCATCTTATCGTTTCTTCTTGCGTGTCTTTATTTATTATTAATGTTATTATTTATTCCTCAATTTCTTATTACTGAACTCAACATGGTATTTAACCACATTCACGTTTAATGGGCCAATAAGTCAATGAAGTTTATTAGTGATCGAAAAGCTTTCATATCTCCCGAAAAGTTTTCATATCTCCCTTTCCTGGAAACTCACGTTCGATGTTACATCAAGTAAACTTGTTTTTAGATCGACTGTCACAGCAACAGTCCCTATAATGCTGAGATGGCAACTCATCTTTTTGATAGTTCCTGTGCACGTGTTTGTTAAATGTGTCATGTATGGTATATTCGTTCGTCAGACAGGAAGTCTGATGAATTTTTATGTGCATGCCTGAATGTCAGAACGTCATCATTTGTGAGAATTTCTAGGGAACTGAAATCTCCCCATTTGCAAATCCATCATATGCTACAGTATATGTTTGAAATATGAAGTCCTTAGCTATTTAGGATATATATTTAAAATGCTTCTGTTTCCATATAAAGAGCAAGACTGTTGGGATATTAAGCAATGTTATTATTGAATAAACAGCCGTATTGCCTTGACGCATTGATCAAAAAATGATTTACAGCAGAGTTATATGACACTGGTTCCAATATCCTCAGTAACAGAAGAATTTATTAGATTTTGGAGACAGGAAATGGCTCGTCTTTGGCTATGAATTAAACTTCGTGTAAAATTGGAATTCCTAAAGAAGAGGAATTCATCCGTGGAATGCAGAAGGACGGGGAATCGGTATAATCAGTCGTTTTCGCGACAGCTTACATGCAATATACCGCATATGAAAACGGCAAGTAAAATGTCTACGTAATTATTTAATTATTGCACATAATCATAGACAATGCCTGATGGTGTTAGGCAGAGTTGTTTCCCATCATTTTCTCATCATACAGGATCTTTATGCTGTAATAAAATATGGACTTAGGAAGGGGAAAAAATAATATTTCAAGGAAAGTGTGGCTGAAGATTTTCATTTTCAATTCAAATGATACTAAACATGGGCATCACAAAGTCACTGAAGGATGTTTGAGGGCCTCTGCTGACATAGGAGAGAACATCATGAAATACTATCAAATGAAAGAGCCAAGTCTTCCAACGTCCAGTCGTCAAATACTCGTGACCGTTTTCCTTTCATATAGAGCCCCATCTGTCACCTCATCTTCCTAATCCTCCCTTCTCAGATTCCCAGCTGTAAGATGGTGATGTATCTACTGACCATATTCGTAATACCCATACGCTACTGGTTAGGGCGCATTAAACTAAATCACTTGTTCACCAAGGGGAATACAAGTCTTATATCTTTTTTGGATGACCTATTGTGCGTGGGTTCGAATCCCACTACGAGAGTTAGGGACCCTTCATTTGTTTTTCATTAGAATTAAATCCTCGTATTCTTGTTGTATCCAAAATGTGTGTGAAACTATATATATATATATATATATATATATATATATATATATATATATATATATATATATATATATATATATTGTATATATATATATATATATATATATATATATATATATATATATATATATATATATATACTGTATATATGTATATGTATATATGTATATATATATATATATATATATATATATATATAACTGATCCTTTAACTTCTCAGTTTCCTTGTATTTTTGGATATATATATATATATATATATATATATATATATATATATATATATATATATATATATATAAAACTGATCTCTTAACCTCTCAGTTACCTTGCACACTTTGGATACAACTGTGTGTGAGTGCGCGCGTATGTGTGTATGTGTAATTCCTGATTCACATTATCTATTTCTGCGGTTGGTGAGCAATGAAGATATTTGTCAGAGAAGAGGTACAAGGATGCTCAAGTTCCTTTATGATTCCCGACTTTTCCTCACTAGTTCCTTATTGCTTGTCCGTATGGCTTGATAATGGTTAATATCTGTGGAGGCACTGTCAGCCATAAACAGCAGATGAAGAGGTCGCCTTTAATACGGAGCTATCAGATTTTAGAGAAACCTCCATAATGAATATTAAAGACAATGAACCTCGTTATTTTAATTTGAGTAGAATCGTAAAATTTACCTTCTGTTGTATTTTTCGGATTATTGAGTATTTTTCACAGGGAATGGATAAAGCCATATAATTTAAAAAGTGGTATTAATAATTTGTGTAGTCTGGCGTATTTCTTGACATTTCAGCCTTATTGACCGCAAGGAGAGAGCAAATAAAAATTCCCGCAGTTATCAAGACGCTGCCATAAAACTGTCACTACTATTTTTTCTTTCTTGATTTTTTCATGCCGTGTCTCTATGCCACACCAAGACGCCGGTTTTAATTTGGCACATTCGCTATATTTCTTTTCTCCCATTTTGTCCTTTTCTCCTAGAAGAGGCACTGAAAGACAAGGAAAGCTGGGTAAATGATACTTCTGCGGATAAAAAAAAAACAAAGATATATATGAATAACCTTCTTGACGGCTTATCAACTTATCATTTCGCTACAATACAATACATTTTTCATCCTTGTAATGACAAGTTTTACTTTCGAATCTATTCAGAGCACTCAAATATGCCTATCTATCCATCATCTATCTGCCTGTCTACCGTTCTATCTATTAGTCTGTCTATTTATCTATTAACGTTAACACATACTGAACATAGCTTTTAATGAAAGTTGCATGCCTACATATATACATATACTATATATATATATATACATATATATATATATATATATATATATATATATATATATATATATATATATAATGTATAAAGTCTACATTTATACATATTCAAATATGAACCCACATTTCCCCTTTAATATCGAATTCGTCATAACTTTACAATTATAAATGATCAGTATAATCTATCTTGGCCACGAATCGAACCTATGCATTTTGGTTTGAACCTGCATGACGGAGACTTCACCCAGTTATAAAATATTATGGCTTCATAATTGAAATTATAAAAATTTAATGTGTAGAATTAATTACTATCTATATCGCACAAACTTAGGCATATATATATATATATATATATATATATATATATATATATACATAATGTATATATATACTGTATATACATAAATATAATATATATATACATAGTGTGAGTGTTTGCATATATACATATGTATTCCCGTGTACATTTCATGGACTAGAATGATTATGAAGCACAAACAAAAATATACAACAAAGAGAAATCAAACAAAGCTAGTTTACTGATTGTGGTCAACATCTTCACTCACGTAAAACAAAATAATTCAGTTCACTCGCGAGTAATATCTTGCAAAACATAACACAAGTTCTTTAGCTGATAATGGCACAGAAACACTCCAGGACAAGGAATGCCCAAACAAAGTGAACTGAAAATGAAAAGAAAGGTAGAGGTTTTATGGCGGTGCAGGTTTAAAGGTTAAATAACTACCAAGTACTCGTTTACATGTGAATGTAAAGGAAAACTGGCTTATTTATTTATAGGCAAGATTTGCAACGTTATTCAATGCAATGTTGAGGCAAGTCTAGGATATAACACCGTAACGCACGTTTAGGTCCCCTTAATGTTTTGGTATACAAATGGTCTCTGCAGAGACTAAAACGATGTAATGTTGATAATTTTGAAGATGCAGAAACTTCCTCGCCATTTCTTGGTTTGTAGCACGAGTTTTGTCCAAGTGGGCAGTTGTGACTAGCTGCTGACCACCTATTCCTATGAAGTGGCGGTACTATTACCATTAATTCTTTTTCTGCTGTTCAGTGTGACAGCTGTTGATTCTCCGGCCTGTATGAGCAGTCTCGCTTATAAATTAAAAACTTGAATTCTGGTTTCTTTGGCAACAGTAGTTTCGACACCATGGTCATATGTAACGATATTATCGGAAGAGATCAGGAATTTCAAACATAGTATGTGATAAAGGCATACTCTAAATTTAGTAAAAGAATTGCCACAACAGGCATTCTAACAAAAGTTTAGCCTTAGGACTTGTTAACTTAATTAGGGGATTGCTGAAGTTACAAAATCTGCCATACTGAGGGACTAATACCAATGCAGCTAATTGCCTTTTTCCTGTGAGCTGGGTTAGGAAATTCCTTGATTGCTGTGATGTCCATAGATTGAAGACGTACTTTCCCCTCTCCTTGGCTATTAAGCTTGGTACTCAAAATGTGTTTGGAGAAGTAATATTTTGCTCCATTTTTGGTTAAACTATATCTGTCAGAGAGGGCGATACTAAACTTGTGGACACTCTTCCCATGTGTAAGTACATCCACAATGTTGTCTAGATATGCATAAACCCCATTTGTAATTATAGATCATATATAGCAGACTAGATCCTGCTCATTACTGAAAATCGACTACTTCACAGTCTGTGGGAGAAATTTTATGTCATATCCATCATTCAAATATTTTGCTCCTGAATTACATCATAAAGAAATCTGTAACCAGAGCAGGGATTATAGAACACAGCAAAACAGGTTAACTGTGTATACCAGATGGACATACGCCGCCAAAGCATTTACTGTAAGACTGTTATATTTCAAACAAAAACCAGCAACAATAAAGTAACATTTTAAAAAGTTTTTACGTCGTCCATAGGATCAATATTTTCAGTATTTTCGTCATCATCAGTATCATTTATCGTTACTGCTCTGTGACCATTAATATTCTAAAATCTGTATAATTTTTAATGATCAGAAAAAAACTTTATCCACACACACACACACACACACACACATATATATATATATATATATATATATATATATATATATATATATATATATATATATACAGTATGTGTGTATGTATGTGTGTGCGTGCGTGTGCGTGTGTGTGCATATGTATGTGTATATAACTTAATTATCACTTGCCTGTTTTTATTGTCCTTTGTTATCAATTATCTGTATTACAATTCATCGTCGTTGTTTCTTATTATATGCATCTCTATTCTAACGTCTAGGTTTTCCTTTCTTAAACCTCAGTATCCTTTCATTTCATATATACACCCAAGAATGCAAATACTTCAAATACTTCAGTTCCAAGTTGAACTCATGTCCAATAACATGCAAAAATAAGCTTTCGCTTCCATTCACTTACAGAACCCAATATAGTCAGAAATGAAAGACGTGAACTGTCACATTCACATCAGTGTGACTCTCTCTGTCTCTCTCTCAAACACACACACAAACATAGTGTACATACACACATACAAACAAACACGCACCGACCAATATTTTCCTCGTTCACTTATTTTTTCAACCTGTTCTATACCTGTTCTGAGAAAAGCAATACGATTTTAATCCCTTTAATCAGTTTTGTTTCTTGATCACAATCTGGAAATCTAATCGCAATTGATGACGTGATCATTCGCAAAGATCGAGTTTTTTTTAATTTAATTATTTATTTCCTTATTTTTTAGAGTTACGACCAGCAGTCATTCATTCCATGAAAGGAACGGATTTTGTTCCGGGCAGTTTTATCATCTAATAAAAATTGCGATTTCTTATCTTTACTCATTACGTTTTTTTAGGGATTAGTTCGATTTTTTTACCATAATATTTCAATCCAAACTAAGTACCAGTTTGAGAGAGTGGGATCTAATACTGGCATTCTTCTTCTTCTAAAATTGATTTTATATCTGGTTTCCAAATGCTACTAATGTATTCCATTTACTTATTGCCACGTTTATTCCTTCGGTCGTATTGCGTGTCTAATCTCCTCCCATCCATCTCTAAACCTTGAGATCGTTCGTTTTCCTTCTCCTTCATCCACAGTGGCGGATGATCCTTCGTTAAAGAGGACAGTCTGTTACTAGATACGCAGGTACATCCATTGTTAGAATTTATGCCCGAACTTTTGAACAACAAGGCAGGCTAAAAACAGATAACGAATGGCCCTTTCATATTTAGAAATAAAGTTTAAGGAACATGTAGGCAATGATACCTTCATTTTTACAAATAAAATTTAAAGAGCAAATAAATAATGATCCCTCAGTTTTTATGGAAATATCATTTCAAGAACAAATAAACGAACGTATTGGGAAGACGCTAACATTCCACTATTATTTGCGGCGAAAAACCTGTCGTGAAGCATGTAAACATTCACCCGCATTCTAAAAAAAAGAAAAAAAAAAACTCGTTTCTAAAATTAAACTTCTGGAATCGACGGTTAAAAACAGAAAAAATCGTTGGGAACAGAAAGTATGAAATACATGGAGGTTCACATGAATAAGTAAAATGGATTTACCCTTTTTTGCTGGAGTTTAAAACATCCAAGTCTTCATTAACAACTGAAGGAGTACAGCCAACAGAAATATAGGATGCTGACCCGAAAAATTATTTTGTTTTTTAATGATTGTTTTTTTTTTAAACTTACGCTGACGTGTTTTTTTTAACACGGTTATTATGTAAATGTTGAATCTGCTCCAACAGTGATAATTACTTTTTGTTCAATGACTTACATTTTTTCTGTCGGAATTTATTCCTTCCGGTTTTAATAACGACGGTGATATTCTAAACGACCAATTATGAAATAAATCCCATCATTTACGCAAATGTATTTCTTTGGATGCTACTTCTCTTTTCCCACAAAACAAACCATCAAACACTGTATACATGTGTTCGTGTGTGTGTGTGTTTCTCTGTCTGTTTGGTTGTTTTGCAGCAAAAGAGAAGTGGTTGTTAACTGAGTGTAGCTTGGCTGGTTTTTACACAAGATGCAGAGCACACTAGTGATAGAGAAGAGACACCGCAGAGCCTAGTTAAAGTTTGGAATTTCAAAAATATTTGTTAGAAAAGAAAGGTGAAATATAATTTTAACTCGAGTGAGGTTATGACGATGAATGGAAGCAAGTAAGACAGAGCAATGAAGTTAGTACTGGAAGTGTTAACATTATTGTGGAGCAAATAATGTTAATATTGGAAGTATTTACTTCATAGTGGAGCAAATTTACAGGAAGATGATAGGATGAAGAAAGTGAACCGGATAACAGGTGATGGAAGACATGTTAAGATGTGGAAGTGAAGAGAAGTAACTATGGAAGCAAAGCATAAAGGCGTAAATGTATCTGTGTATGTGCTTACAGTGAGAACTATCGATATACAATTACGCTATAAAGAATGTTAGCACAAATCAAAAGATAAGTTATATTGAAAGTGGCACGGTCAAGTCGAGTAAATTGACAGCTAAAGGAGGTTTAAAATGCTGCCCAATCTCAAATATATGAAGATGAAGGAAGAGAGGAGGATTACATGGCAGTGGTAGACAGATGGAATGGAAGGAAGTATTAGAACAAAAGACCCTGAAGACATGCAACAACGAGGTGAGTGGTGCAACATTTGCAAGGAAGAAGCTGTTGTTGTGCAAGTTTTGTACACAAGGGCTTCTGAAGGAGGTTGTGCGACCTTTCGCTACAAATCATTTAGTGAGTGTATTTCCAAATAGAACATTTTATGACCTCAGTATCGGATGATTATAACATGAGACTTGGACAGTTAATGTGAGACAGTTATATGTCTCAACACTGAAGAGAGGATATGTTCATGCACATGTTACACTAAAATACAAAGAATTTTACTCTTTCACTGTTTAATTATGGAAAAAAAAGAGAGAGAGAGAGAGAGAGAGAGAGAGAGAGAGAGAGAGAGAGAGAGAGAGAGAGAGAGAGAGAGAGAGAAAGAGAGAGAGAGAGAGAGAGAGAGAGAGAGAGAACTTTAGAGAACTTTAAGTCGCAGAAGGTTGTACGGATTCGCATTTAAAAGATATCAATATCTACTTATTATATAAGGAGTTAGGCATATTTAGGTCTTTATATTCATGCGTTTATGATGTGGAGTGTCATAAGAGCTACGTGCTGTTGAAGATCAGTCAATTCGGCGTAAGACTGACCCTATCAGATAATTAATTAATTTAGTGTATAGCTCATCTTTGTCAGTAAGTTGTTCTGTTCAGGCTCTCAACATGAGTTGAATTGATACCAAAAACCAGTGAGTTTTCTTATACGGGATCATTCTCTCTCTCTCTCTCTCTCTCTCTCTCTCTCTCTCTCTCTCTCTCTCTCTCTCTCTCTCTCTTTTAAATTCATGGTCATCCAAAATTAACCAAATAGAAATTTGTGATACATTTATTAGTTTCATCCTATTTGCGTCAAAAAAAAATTTAGCCTTGCGTTAACACTTTTTGTCACAACACCGGTCTATGTTACTGTTATTACTTCTACAACAAGATCTGATTAACCAGAGCTCATTAAATAGATTCTAGCTTTCAATACTTTCAACAAACCTAGAATGACACAAAAGCGTCACGAGCCTGTCTTACTGTTTTCCTCTTGTTTACAAAGCACGATGAACGCGAGGCATAGCGTGACAATTTAATACTATAGGTACGCTTTAATTTGAGGCTAGCTGACACGAAAGCTGACTGTATAATATAATTGTAGTACATTACTTCTCTTGTGTATAACTGATAAGACAAAAGGAGTACCTTCATCGGCTTTATCTGATTCATTACGAGCAGCAATGACAGCGTATATGAGGAAGGAAGAAATATATATATATATATATATATATATATATATATATATATATATATATATATATATATATATATATATATAACTTATATATAAAGTGTTAGCACATGTAAAGCCATATGTACGAAAATATGTCCTTTAGAGAGAGAGAGAGAGAGAGAGAGAGAGAGAGAGAGAGAGAGAGAGAGAGAGAGAGAGATAGAGAGAGAGAGAGAGAGAGAGAGAGAGAGAGAGAGAGAGAGAGAGAGAGAGAGTTATATTAAAATAGAACTCTAATGCATATTCATGAAGGAAATAAAAATTAACTAATGTAGTAAATCATGTAATTCAAACATTTCCTCACTGAATCTCAGGAACAGCACTGTCAGAAAAACAGTAACAAAAAGCTTCCAGTTTTGCAATCCTTCAAAGCGTCTGTCTCACTGACGGTATCAAACTGTTTTTCAAGTCTAATTAATTCCATTTACAATACATCAGCTAACAAACGTTCATCCTTACGTAAAACTGTCACAGAAAACTCCGTGCGATGAAGCAAGATTACTGAAACGTTGTTTTGAATGAAAATGCCTCATATTTTCGTGTTTGATGAGACTGGTGGAACAAGAAGCAATATTGAAATAGCATTGTCTGCTTTTCGCATTACCTATTTTTCCTCTGGAGGAGCTTCTGTCTACAAGAACCCACAAACAAGGCCAGTCTTTCTCTGGTTTAACTAATAACACTAGACGGAAAGATTGCGACTTTTATTCACTAGAATCATAAACTTATCTCTCGTACATCAAGATGTTTCCCGTCAAGCAGAAATGACATGGAAGAAGGGAAGTTGAGCCAACTCTTATTCATGGATGTGAAGCGTGGATTTTAAATGCACATAAAAGATGAATTGTTTTGCTAGAATATGGGTCATAAGAGGAGTTGAACGAACGAGAAATGTGGAGACTCATAGAAGTAGTGGTGAAAGAGATAATGTAGGTGAGCGGAGAGATAAAAGTGGAGCATGTTAAGTAGGTAAAAAAGTAAAAAGTATAATTTGGAAGTGTTAAGAGAGAGAGGATAGGAAGAAGACTAAAAAATGGCAGATTTAGATGGTGTGAAGTAGTTACTGAAAAAGATGGGCCGTAATATCCAAGCAAGAGAGTACTTGCAACATAAAGGTGAATGGTGCATTTTGTGCAGGCTTGTTTGAAACCTTCCTGGTGATCTTTCTCTGCATGAATATGATAAGGTTGTGGAAGTTTTCTGCACAGTGGTTTTGCCCATTTTTCAACGCTGAAATTGAGTGTGGCAAAGACCATTATGTTGTTTGTTTCTGGAACCACCCCATATTGGGAAAATAAATTAAAATTGAATATATATGTGTATATGCATATATATGTATAAATATATATACTTATATACGAGTATATATATATATATATATATATATATATATATATATATATATATATATATATATATATATATATATATATATATTTATTTATTTGTGTGTGAGATGTGGTCCTGTCAAAAGGCGGCTAAGCGTCCACTGACGTTAATCTTCATGGTATGGTGGATAATACTACCTATCCTCTAACCGTCCAAGGTAAACCCGATTGTTGCATGACTATTCGGACTAAAATAGTAACAACAGAACGTAAAGCATTGACCAGTTAGAGGGAAGATGAAGGACTATGCTGTAAAGATGTTTTAAAATTGTAAAATAGACCATTCCCAATACCTCTCAATTAAATAACAGAGAAATGTGCGAGAAACCCATCAGAATCTAATGGAATCTCACCTATCTTTTCACATCAAACACTGTATTTGATGGCGTTTGTTATTCGTCAAAATGTTGATTCGGTCTACTTCTAAAACCGAGGACTTTCGTCTCATTTTAGACTATATTCTATAGCTAAGCAAAATTCCATACCTTTACTATAAAATTCCTTCTTGAGCTTTAGATGTTCAACTGAACTTACAGTTTTAAAACAGATTGTTGGAAGATGTAAATACTAACCACAATACGTATGTTCATAGTGTTCAAAACCAGCAATGGATAGCGCGATAACGTTCCAATTAATATACCCCCACCCCACACGCGGTAATTCAAATTATACATGAGAACATACTTATCTAAATGAGACTGCAAATATGAATTGAATATTATGGTACCTAGTTCCTTTTTACTTTTTTTGCGCACACCCCTAAGTTACAAAGTGCGTCGTACCATTCTCCTTTGATAAATTACAAAAGATCTTGCAATAAGTGAAACAGTGCGAGTGAAATAGTGAAACAATATGTGTGTGTGTGTGTGTGTGTGTGTGTGTGTGTGAAACAGCGTTAAAAAATACAAGTGCAAAACGCATGAAGTGGAACAAGTATTTTGACGAAAGGTTGGTTACACTGGTAATATGAGTGAAGGATATCAAGCATTCGTTTTTCAAAACTATACGTTTTCAAAGCTACTTTTTTAGCAGATTAAACGAATACAGAGCCAGTTCGATTGTAGCAAAAGAGTGAAACATAATTGTTAGCAACTGTATATGAAAGAATACTAAAGAGTATTAACCTTCAAATCTAATTTCATTGCCCGATGTTTTATATTCGAATGATATTATAGTTTGTCAAAATCTTCATTAATCCTTGTCTCTGTCGCGGATTCATGACACATATAAAAAATAAAAACAAAGAAAGGAAAATAACAATAAAGAAAATTAAATAGAAATCCAGAATTTAAAAAAATATGTATATATATTACTGGGATCTGAATACCGTTGATGAAAGCAAGCTTCACATTAATCATGAACAGTTTCTTTTTATGATGACAACTTAATCTTTTTTACGAATGCTTACACTGTAATTTCACCTGCCTGAATTTAAGCTTATCTTCTTATTTTAAACGTAGTCTGATACTGACGTTTTTTTTCCAGGTAATTATATTGTTAATTCCGAGTTATTATTTCCAATTCTCGCCAAAATGCAACATACTTCGGTTTATCAACTATGAGTGAAATTCGCTATTTATGTTTATTTTTTATCTTTATTTCTTTCATTTTACTTTTCGATACAAAGACATCGTTACTTCAGCACTGATAGCAAAATATGTTATAAGAAATCTATACCTAAAAGAAATAAGTATCTTATTTTTTCAGGGGAATATGTGAATGATAAGTTGTGCTATTACAAAACTGAGTATGTAATCATTGCCGGTGGCCAATCTTTCCTCTTTACTTGATGAACATAACTATTTTTCTCTCGCATTTGTGGATGTGAGGGATCTGTGGTAAAAAGTATTTAAGATTTGTTTTCAAACCTGCTTGAATATTTAAGTTCATAGCAAACTGTATCCAAAATTTTTATAATTCTTTGAAAATGTAAGCATTTTGCCATGTTTCATTATTGAAAACTCGTCGTTTCGGTGTTCTGGCAAAACTTGATAGTTTAATTTCCCTTGAAAAATATATTGTAGAATATCTACAGCAGCATTTCCAAAAGTCTCCATAAATCATGGTTTCCTTATTAACAGGTAAAGTTCGTCTGGAAAGTCAACACCAGCAGGGGAACCAAAGAATTGTCTCCCACTTCATACACGACCAATGGGCGACTGAGCACTCTAATCTACAAACCGGGTGAACATTCGACTGCCAACGATCAATATGGAGTTGTGTTGTGCCATGGAATCAACAAACTTGGCACTCAGAAACAACCGTGCATGTTCTTTATCACTCCAGCAGGTAAAGTAAACAGAACAGAAGACAGACTGCGATAAGAAAGCATATATATAGTAATATGGGTGGATTGTTTTTCATAGTATTTATTATCTAAGTATGTTTGGTGTTAGAGCTCATAAGACTGCCAGCTCAAGGTCCTTATATATATATATATATATATATATATATATATATATATATATATATATATATATATATATATATATATATATATATATATATATATATGTATGTATGTATATACATACATACATACATACATACATATATATATATATATATATATATGTATGTATAATTATATATCCCAGACCATAAAATAAATAACAGGAATAGAACATGACTTCTGTTCCTTTGAAGCCCTGCAGCCACGTCAGATCAGCAAGTTTAATAAGGACTACTTATACAATCGTACAACACGGACAATGTTGCCTAGGAAGTCAAGATGGTTTTGTGTGCAAATAGTGTGCACCACAGGGTACGGGAGGGCCAACTGAAGGGATGCGGATCCCTTGAAAGGGGGAATGTTCCTAAATGGCAGGTGAGGCCAAGGGAAACCACACGTTCACTCGTGCTGTATGCCAGAAAAAAAAAGTTACAGTATTCTCGCCACTATGCTTGGCGTGAAGATCACCAAAGAGCCTGGAGCATGGGATTTATAGCGCCGTGTCCAGAGTCGTTACTGCCAAAAAATTAAGAAATTAAGTACTAAGTGCCTGATATTCAGTGTGCAGATATGGTAAATGTGAAGATATGTTTGATGGTTGATTTTTTCAAGGAGAGAAATTTGGATAATATGGTACACTGAGGCAAGGGTGGAAGGGCAGGGCATGCAGGGACCGGAAGAATGATAAATTTTGTCTGCTGTAATTGGAAGGCAAAAACCAAAGAATGGTTAGTGAAATGCAACCCATACCTGCTGAGCATTTGTATACATGATCCAACACCTAACATTTCCTATATAAATTTGTCTTGTGATTGGTGCTTGACATCAAAATGTCAATACGGTTACTGGACCCGTTTCTTACTTTGTTAATCTATTAACTCTAATACAAATTTTACCTTGCCTTAAGCCCAAGTGAATTGTGGTGATTGAATGAAAAGAACATCATCATGTAATTCACTAATAAGTCTCTCTTTCGAAAATACTTTAGTGAAGGAAGAAAAGCGGAGATAAGAAGGTGCCATGAAGTTATGATAAAATTGTTATTATATTTGAAAGCTTGACTAGAAGCGGTCTGTGGTAGTAACTGGCCAGGGCGAAAGAATGGGAGAAAAGGAAAAAGAATTCGGAGCTGTTGTTTGGCTACCACTTCAGCAAGTGTTGAAATGGAAGGGTCTTTGTATCCATGAACCATGGGAGTGTTTGCAAGACAAAACTGAATAACACAGAATACGTAAGAGAGTTCAGCATACTTCTGTTAAGTATTTAATTTAGCTGTTAGAGAAAGAATGTGACAGCGATTAACGTCTTGATCTCTTTGCTTGCAGCTTATCCTTAAGTAAGAGGAGAAAACTATGGCATTAATCATAACCTCAAACAAAGAGGTAAACAATAAACGGGATTAAATGAAAACCTCCTACTCAGTAATATTCACGAATATTAAAAACAAAAGAAAACAAAAATCTGCAAAGTATAACTGAGCAAATGATCGAGTCGTGCCGCACTGAAACGAAAAATAAAACCCGTCCCAAAGCAATGAGTCTTAAGGCTGTTTCTCCTATCTTTTCAGGATCCCCAGAGAAGCCCAAGTCTTGTACCCTGAAGAACCAAAGTGCCACCTCTCTTTATGTGTCTTGCACCCCCGGAAGTGACGGAGGACTGAAGCAGCACTTCGTTGCCACTGTTAGTAAAGCTGAAGATGATGAAGCATGTTCTCTCTCTCTCTCTCTCTCTCTTGATTTTTGATAGTGATTACTGATAGTTTATGCTGTAAAATGCATGGCTTGGTATATGATAGATATAACGTTTCTTTTATTATTGACGGATGCTTTTGATATAAACTCAGACACTCCCCTCTCTCTCTCTCTCTCTCTCTCTCTCTCTCTCTCTCTCTCTCTATATATATATATATATATATATATATATATATATATATATATATATATATATATATATATATATATATATATATATATATATATATATATATATACGCACAGTATATGTATATATATGTTTATACATATATACATATATAATAAATATATAGTTACTGCAACTGGCAATTACAAGATTAAATAATGCCAGTCGCATTAATATTCATGTATATATGGTGAAAAAATTATTTACTATGCTATCTGCACTGGTGTGTAGGGGAGGTGGGAGCTTGCAAGCACTTACGTGTCACTGACTTCCGAGCGGAAGAAATAAAGGTTTTTATTCCATGGGGTAATCGATAATGCTTTCAGCTGTAACTGTTTTGCATATTTTCCTCACTTAGTTTCCTGTTACATACCCAGTCATACATACATACATACATACATACATATATATATATATATATATATATATATATATATATATATATATATATATATATATATATATATATATATATATATATATATTTAATATACATATATATATATATATATACATATATATATATATATATATATATATATATATATATATATATATATATATATATATATATATATATATGCGTATATGTAATGGTGATAATTTTATGCTATAATATTTTTCAGAAGAAAATTGGTTGCAATTTTGCGGATAGAAATGATTCTATTATTTACTGTTTTTTTCTATAATTGCAGTCATATCCATTGTTCTGTGACAACCATTTAATTCCTTTCAAAAGTAATACACTATTCAATGAATGCAAAATCCGGAACTTAAGCATTTCGCCCATAAACCAACAGGCAAGCAATGAGTGTTCACTACAGTGAAGGATCTTAAAAATAAAACCTTGTGATTTATGAGAGAGATTATATTGCACTTTTGTTGAATTTGAGATTGAGGAATATGTAGTTCAGTTCTCAAAGAAGACTATGAAGTTTCCTCGAGCTAAAAGCCATATACGTAGTCTCTGTTTTAAGGAAATGCCTCAAGTATAGTGCATTAGAGGTTATGAAGCAATTATAACGTTTTTAGAAAATCATTATGAGTGCGCATTTCAACGGTAGATAATTACTTTTAAGAAATGAAGTTGAGAAATGGTTGAGGACAAATGCGTTCTGTACGTAAATTACTCGAAAGAAAATACTAAAGTCATGTCGGAAAAAGAATTTCAAAAATTTTAGAATGACTTGTCATAATAGGAGAAAAATATATATAGTCTTATATATACACATACATATATATATATACACAGATATACATGTATATACACAAGAATGCATATATAGATGACTTAGCTTTTTATGTTTCCCAAGCCTGGATAAAAGTGGAGGTTGAAGTAAGAGAAGTCCTCTGTCCGAAAACATTTACCAAAATAAATAATGAAATGAGCGATCCCAACTAGTGATTAAGCTGTATATACATATATGTGTATATACGCGCACACACACACACACACACACACACACACACACACACACATATATATATATATATATATATATATATATATATATATATATATATATATATATATATATATATATGTATATATATATATATATATATATATATATATATATATATATATATATATATATATATATATATATATATATATATACTTTTTATATAAACTAGCGTACCTGTCATGGATAGCTCCCGATGGAACAAAAATTATGGCTATAGCTATATGTTCATAACTAAACACTGAAAGTGAATTAACCAACCATCCAGAAAGGTTCCACAACATTAGATACTTCGTACACCTATAGTAAAAGCTCATCAGCAGCGTATCAAAGCCCCTTGAAGACATTGTACCATCTACCTTTAACTTACACGGATTCTCTTACTTCCTGGATGTTGAAGCCCCTCACTTCCAATGCCTCCTTCACGACATCTCTCCATGGAAATCTAAACTGGATAAGAATTCGCAGTTGAAAGGCGCGACTTGTAGGGCCCTAACTTAGGGTTAAAGGGTATAGGACTGACAGTTGTACCTTTTTGTTAACAATGAATAAGAAATCTGTATATATATGTAAGTACATTATATATATATATATATATATATATATATATATATATATATATATATATATATATATTTATATACATTTATATATTTCTGTATATGTATATCCATATACATTTATATATATATACATGTATATATATTCATGTGTATGTATATATACATACATACATACATACATACTACATATATATGTGTGTATGTATATATATATATATATATATATATATATATATATATATATATATATATATATATATATATATATATATATAATGTATATATATACATATATATATATATATATATATATATATTTGTGTATGTATATATACATACATACCTACACACACACACACACACACACACACACACACACATATATATATATATATATATATATATATATATATATATATATATATATATATATATATATATATATATATATATATATATATATTAGCATGGGTGATTTTTTAGCGAAAGATTTCCGCCCTGTTTACTGATCCCCAATGAGGCTAAAACAATGGATAGCGTGCAGCTCATAGCCATTATTCAAGCAGATTTCACCCCATTACCAGCCGAGCCCATGTAATTTCCTTTTCACCTAATGATAATAGGCTAAAATTACCTGCTAGTGTAAAAGACCATGTTCGGCCATTAAGAACGTATGACCTTCAAAGATTCCTTCTGGAAAACTCTGATCACTTCTGCTCGTGCTCTGCTCAGCTCTGCCCGTTCGTTTATTCATTCGATATTAATTAAATCTGGCACTTGTGAATCAAACGTTCGTGTTAGCAATTTTCTGTCCCACATTCTGTCGGAATGAAAAGGGATTCAATTTCATCCCAGGCCAACTCTTGCACACGTAGAAATGATATTTCGTGAAGGAAACTGATATTCATATTTGATTTCTGTTTCGTAAAATCAGTTATTCTATAAAAGAAATTGTATAACATTTTTTTCTACAAAGTTACTTATAGAGAAAACTAAAAGTTTCTTCGATGGATATGACCAATGTTTTTTGACACCGGTTCCATTTCCATAATTAGTCAATCTGTTTCATCTCCAGCAAGCATTTAAGTGTCAAGAAATATGTTGATAAACAATATTAATAATTTCCAGATAAGCACGTTGTTGGTCTGCCTAATGTTCAGTGCAAGGGAATATGATTAATATTCTCAAGATTTTCATTCGTTCACATTCAGGTGTTATTGTAAATGTTGTCGCTTAGGCTGGACTAGTTTCTATTTTCGATGACAAATTATGAAAAATAAAGGTAAGATCACCTTCTAAACCTATCAGACAAATGAATGAATGTGTAAGGTTTTAAGAAGGAAGATTCTGAGCAAAAATGCTCCTGCGAATTCTTAAAAGAAAAGGCCATTAGATGTACATCAGAGAGATTTAAATAAAATATTTTTTAAAAAGAAAATACCTGCCGGTGCCGTACGCTTTCTTTATTGCCTCTTGTTAAACGGAGGCAGGACTTTCGTCACGAACCGCGTGCCGAGTAAGACTAAACAATTTGGAATTATCCTTTTACCTGGTCGTTGTCTGGATGCTTTCCAGACAAATTACTCCCTCAGTCTCTACTCTCATTACATTTTTGCGCATTGTTTCTCATTTGAGGTCATTCTTATTACGCACGCTATTTCATCTCAGTATGTATGATCTGAGTTGTTTGAAATGTCTTTCTAAGATTCGAGTGGTATGATTCGTAACGTTCGAAATGTCTTTCTAAAGAACCAGATGGTCTGATACGTGCCATTCGAGATGTCTTCCTTAAGATCCAGATGGTCTGATTCGTACTGTTCGAAACGTCTCATGAGATCATAAACAAATATAGAATGCTTTTGGAGAGGTTCATTAAGCATTTGTTTTAATCTTTAATGCCAACGATAAAAATGCCACGGTTAAATACCGTATCATTTTGTATATTTTTGGCCATATTTAGTATTTCTGTTTGTTTTTCTCCTTTCTTTCTTTACCTCTTTCCGCCTGTGCTTCTCTTTCGCTATCATCTGTACATTGATGAAGAAAGGCCACCTTCAGCCCTTTATAAAAGTTTGCTTATCATAGACACCTCTCTCTTTGTCTCTCTCGCCACATGTTTCCGTGTCTCCATACATTTGCAGAAGTCACAATTTAGATCTGCTCGCTTTTCAATGGGAATTATTCTAAAGCCGTTTTGATAAACATGTCATTATCATTTACGGTTTCTTTAAAAACATTGCACAGAACTTCATATGTATCAGACCAATAAAAATTTATTCATTAACGTAACCTATCGTGGTAATTAGTGCCTTCTGGCACTTTTAAATGTGTGTTAGCTTGTTTTCTAGCCTCTTTGCAAACTCTAGAATTTGGTGTTATTAATAAAACACAAACCCTCTGTACTTCTTCTCAGATGGAATAATTTTAGGTGAAGTGATTCTTGATTAAAATACATACTGGCTGGGGTTTTGTGAGAGGATCATCTACAGGCTCAGCTTCTGAAGAGGCAGAAACATCCCCAGACACTGGAGTTGGAAAGCCAATACCTACGGATTCAACCACTAGAGAGGTGCGCATGCCATCAGATGTGAGCACTGGATCAACAGATATTGGTCTAACCTCTGAAGAGACAGTCAC
>NC_089783.1:31349124-31419124 GCF_040412425.1 Macrobrachium rosenbergii | reverse complement strand
TATATATATATATATATATATATATATATATATATATATATATGTATATATATATATATATATATTATATAAAAAAAAATATATATATATATATATATAATATATGTATATATACACATATATAAATAACTGAAATTTACCTATAAACCTCTTTTACAAAGTAAATTTTTATATGCTCTTGAATAAGTATGTAAAGGCACCCTATTTGGAAGACTTAAAGAAGGACATTTTCCCCCTTCTCTAACGTAGTGAAGAGGCCGAGTTCATCTAAGTGAATCATTCAGTCATTCGAAATGTAAATGTTGATTATAGCCAGGCATATAAGACAAAATGTAAAATGATAATAAATAAAAAAATGTTAAAAAAGGTAACATTCACACATTTGCCCAGACAGGAAATTGAACGCTCGATTACAGTATTCCGACGTAGTTACACGGCAATCTGTGATTTGGATGACATGCTTTATTGGAAAGGAGATTCCTCCCTAAGGAACTGATAGGGCAATGGCAGCAATAATAAATCCTCTTTCGTTCACGGAAATTGATATTTGGAGTGCGACGTAATAACTGCTGTGAAAATCTATCATTCGCGTCCCTCATATGGAGCCATTTATGAGGAAGCATGACCTATTACGAAAGACATATTAAGCAATGTGGTCTCAGAACAGATAAAGGTAAAATGTTGATTATGAAAAGTTCGACTGGAGTTTTGAAAAGTGAGATAGTGTCCTCCTGAATACTAAGAAGCGGGGTCGTGATGTAATGAATGGAGTTCTGCCATTAGAAATGTGTACAAGGCTCGAGTCTGAAAATAGCAAAAGAGGTTTCCTATTGCATTGTGAATAAAGTTTGTTGGGAGTTAGATACATCTATATGGAGCATGTATATCCATTAATTAGGCACACCAACTCCACTGTCGAGGAAATTAACTTCAAGTTCATTTGGAAGTATTTTACGCAAAAGATTGTTTCACCGTACATGGGAGTATTTTAGAGCCCTTATGCGTTTAACCTTTAACTGCTGGGTGGCATAAGCTAGTGTTATCGTTTACTTCAGCCTTCAATTTTACTACATTATTTCATAGATCAGAATTGATTCTCAAAATTGCGTAGTGCAAGAAGGAAGAGTATGCCTTTCGCATGTGCAAAATTATATAAAAAAAAATCGTAATTTTACATCATTTCAGGAGCATTCAGATTACAGAGTATATTCGTTTTCAGTATTATTTCAGTCAAATTTCTAAACCTTTGTAACGAAACTTTGACAAAGTCATCTTATTAAATATCGCGGAAGGAGGAAAATTAGCAAATTATGATAAATATTTAATTTGTCTCAAAGTAGTTGTTTTTTTTTTTACCATTTTTTAACAATGAAGTAAAAACAAAGGAAATAACGTTCTTTGACAAGCCAATTTTTTATCTATAAATTACTCGGAATGTCATACGTAAGGATTAAAACTGACAAGTTTAATAAAAAGGGTCAAGCAGCATATGAGGAGCTTCTAGGTTAAGAATTGCAGATCAATCAAAAGACATAAGATGAAGATTTTGAAAGAGTGTATGATCCCGAATACAAGTTCGTAATCTCAGTATGTAGTGGTAGGAGGGACATGGAAATCATGTGTTCGTTGAAGAAAACTTAATTTCCAAAAATTCGGTTGCCATGCAGAGGATGGGTTCCCAGTAAAGGAGATGCGAGAGTTGAAATAAAAATGCACGGGAGAACGTGAGAGGAATGAAAGAAATGGAAATGAATGCTTGATGAGAATATAAGCAAGTGTTTCAGAAAGGAAAAGGAATTCAGTGGGAAATTATTTGATTGATTAATGAGCAAAGGACTTCAGAACGAGAGAAGGGTGTGAGTTTTCAGAAGCCTTTTTTTTTTTTTAGTAACTACGGCAGCAGAAGATGAAAGATGATTGAAATGATCAGTAAAAGTTACATCATAATTAAAGTGGCAAATAAAGACCTGTTTCTATAAAAGGATGCTAATTCCGAGGGACACTTTATGAATAATGGATTTATCTGATAGAAATAAGAGAGTCGACTGAAGCAAATCAGAATGAGATCAATACCAACCTAAGAATATATTTGGAAATAACTGTTTATGGTAAAAAGGAAGACTATTCAAATCTAAAGACTTCAAGTGATATTGGAGCAACGAGGTCGTTGCTATTATAACTATTTGATTATGCAATAATGCCCTTGGAAACACATGTATTATGCGTATGAACTTAAATGCGGAACAACTGGCTAAATGTTAGATTAGACAGCATGAAATTTTCAAATTCGAATTATGTATCAATAAAATTAATGAGTGTTGAACTAAACTGAACGGTGAAACAGGAAATTACTTGTAAAAACAACAGACAGGCACTCAGAACCAAGCCCTTGCAAAAAAAAAAAAAAAAAAAAAAAAAAAAACTCAGGCTATCTACCGGACAATGGATACATTTTCAAAGGGAACAATAGTTTCTGTCATTATGAATACATTCATTAATGATAAAAGAAACTTTCCTGTTTCGTCTGAACTCCTACTTGTTGCCCACAGCCAACATTTTAGAATGAGATAAAAAACATATTTATTCATTCCTTATTTCAGTGTTTTACAATTAACCCCGCTTACTCTTCGTTTCTATAAATGCAGATTTGTGTTTACTCTGGCAAATAAAGAAGATAATAAGATTATGTCAATATTTTTACCATCCATTTCCCTAACCTTCCTGGATTAATTTATCGTATGTTAATTCCTCTTACGTTTTTATGTCACAAATAGATGATCCAAGTTCAAGCGAGTCATCTCCTTTACTGGCTGTGTTCCTGGGCGTCGTCTGTGGCTTCGTCTTCATATTATTGATTCTGATATTGGTCAGTCGAATCCGAAGCCGACGCCGACATGCGCATCTGAACGCAGCTTCAAACAACAACAAACATCGTGGAGGAGATGAAGGTAAACTTTATCTCTCTCTCTCTCTCTCTCTCTCTCTCTCTCTCTCTCTCTCTCTCTCTCTCTCTCTTGGGGAGAATAATACAAATGGTTTTCCTTAATCATGAAATTCTTAGTGGAATTTGTTGCCTCTTCGTGGTCTCCGAGTTGGAACGCTGTTATTTTCCAGAGCATGTTATTAATTCCCGTCACGCGTTGCTTCTTAACATATCACTAAAATGTACGATCGCGTTGCTCAAGGTACAAAGCAAGGTAGGAAATATATTTTAGGTGTACGCATTTCTTACATGACATTCTAATAATTACGTGGTCCTATGCGAGTTACGCAACATCCACTAAAGAAAAGTATAGACCCATCATAAAGCCACTGATATGGCATGCTGTATATTAGGCTGAGGACAAGGGATATCAAGGTAGTCGCTCTCTCTCTCTCTCTCTCTCTCTCTCTCTCTCTCTCTCTCTCTCTCTCTCTCTCTCTCTCTCTCTCTCTCTCAGGTACATTGTTTACGTATTATCACTACCTTTAGATTAGTAAAACCGTCTAGTGCAATACAGAGGATTTTAGTTATAAGACTTTTTGGTTAAAAGCATCGCAACGCAGTCCACAACACCCGTGATGGAGATCTGCAAAGGGCAAGTTTCACTCGAAGTTTGGTCTTTCAGATATTTATGAGCGTCGATCCTCACCAAGTGTAACCAATGGATACGTAAATAAATGATATTTGACAACAGCAACAAGGAACTGCCGAGATCTTCAGCGGTTTGATATGGGTATGATGACGCCAGGACAGCAGATGATTAATTATATTTATCAGTCACCTTAAGCAACAGGTGTCACTCATTGACGCATCAGAAGACGCAGTAACAAAAACAAAAATGACAGATACACAGCATCCCGTCACCGGCACGAGAAGAATTTAATATTTCAGAATCAAAATGTTCTCGAGTTTCCCGAGTTAAGTCTCAGTATCGTCGTTGGAACAAAAAAAAAAAAAAAAAAAAAAAACATTCCTCCGCGTCATCAAAAATACACCAAGAGCTCCTTTCAAAACATTAGTAATTATTAATAATTATTTGAGATACATCTAATGTTTAAACTAACAAGTAAATAGACACGGTTGAATGCATAGCTTTAATGCATAGCCTCCGTTAACTTCTTTGAAAGTAGTAATTAAACTCGTTGCCATTTCTCGTTCAATGATTTCTTTAAATATGAAGCTTATATCCTGATCTGTGATATTTAGAAGTTGATTTGGTAAATTTAATCAATAGGGAATAATTTTTATTATTACTGTTGTTATTATAATATTACGTCAAAATGAACAGGATACGGAAATTAAGCATTTATATCGTCGACAATTTGTGACCTTGACTTCTGACATCATAAAGATCAAAATAAGTAAACATTCATCTTTTCTTAACTCATTATATTTATAATTGTGAAAAGGCTGCCACAAATATGAAGATACTTATGAAACACAAACTGCTCGGAAGCTTTGACACTGGCGTGACCTGAAAGTTCAAACTGGCAAAACTTAAATCAGATTCAATTGCCAATGTAATTTTTCATTGCAAAAAGGATACAGATATTTTCCCTGCCTATGAAACACCTAAACTACGGGAAACCAATGACCTTTAAAGGTCCAGCCAAGTGAAGTGATTAAAATAAAATGGATGAAAAAATTTCCAGCATGAAAAAGTTACCACAATATTTAGCAAATTATGAAGCATTTAAATCTTCAAAACTCTGTTATCTAGACCGCTGACCTTCATCCCTTGACCGATTTCTCCCAATAGATAAATCTTGTAAACATAATCTAATAATTATTTTCACAAGATTTCATAAAAATCTATTCATTACTGACAGATGTTTCACTTCGAGCTCTGTATTTTTTTTTATCTTCAACCGCTTTGTTACAGCTTTATCCATCTTTACAAAGTAACAAGGAATACTATTAGTTTTCATCTACTACTGCTAACAGATCTTTGACCTTGACCTTTGACCAGTTCTTACCGAACTTTAATCAATTCAATCAGGTGCTCAAATCTTTGGAGACAAATTCTACTCTTTGCTTTTCTTTGACTACTATCACCAAGCTCCTTTTATCAACCGCCATGGTACTTGGCGGTTGGTAAAGCCCAGCCACTCGGAATACACAGAAGCCCAGACTTTGGCCCTTTATAACTTTGGAAATATTCAACAGACTCGGATGAAACTCTGGCTTTAGACGTTTCCCACTAAGGTCTCTAATCGTTCCAAATTTCGTTTGCTTGTACAGGTACACTGAAGTGTACAATAGTGTTAATTTAGCTGTGTTCTCCCCTCCCCTTCCCTTCCCCTTTCCTCTTCCATCCCCCTCCTCCCATTTCCCCCTTCCCCTCCCATTCTCCTCACCCTCCTACTCCCCTTCCTCACCCTCCCCGTCCCCTTCCCTCCCCCTCCCCCTTAAACGGGGTTGGTGCTGCCTGCAGACTTTTGCTGACTATTATTAAAAGGGTTATTTAGATATGGGTATGGTACAGATGTGGGTATGGTATGGATATGGGTACGGTACAGATATGGGTATGAGTATGAAGCAGATATGGGTATAGGTATAGAGAGAGTATACCTTAGTTTAACCAGACCACTGAGCTGATTAACAGCTCTCCTAGGGCTGGCCCGAAGGATTAGATTTATTTTACGTGGCTAAGAACCAATTGGTTGCCTAGCAACGGGACCTACAGCTTATTGTGGAATCCGAACCACATTACAACGAGAAATGAATCTCTCTCACCAGAAATAAATTTCTCTAATTCTTCATTGGCCGGTCGGAGAATCGAACGTGGGCCCAGCAGAGAGCTAGCCGAGAACGGTACCCACCTGTCCAATGAGGAACTGGTTATAGTATAGGTATGGGTATCACTATGGCTATGGGTATGGTACAGATATGGGTATGGGTACAGGTGTGGGTATAGGTGTGGATATGGGTATGGTATAGATATGTGTATGGGTATGGATATGGGTCTGGAACGGATAAGGGTAAGGGTATGGTACAGATACAGTATGAGTATGGGAATGGGTATGGCATGGTATGGGTATGGGTGTAGGTAATGTATGGGTATGGTACGGATATGGGTATGGGTATGGAATGGACATGGGTATGGGTATGGTATGGGTATGGTACAGATATGGGTATGGGTATAGGTATGGTATAGGTATGGGTATGAGTATGGACCTTTTGTTAATGTTGTAAATAAAAGTGACCCAACGGGTCATGGATGGTCTAGTATAATACTAAAACTCTGAAATGTTTGTTAGTTTGTTTGTTTGCACACTGGAAGGTAAATAGGGCTGACTATTATTAGTAGGGTTAATTTAGCTGTGGGTGTGGGTATGGGTATGGTATGGGTATGGGTATGAGTAAGATACAGATATTGGTATGGGTATGGGCATGGGTATTGTTTTGGTTATGGTATGGATATGGGTATTAGTGTGGATATGGTACAAATATGGGTATGGGTATGGTATGGATATGGGCATGGGTATAGTACAGATATGGGTGTGGAACAGATATGGATATGGGTATGGGTATAGGTATGTTACAGATAAGGGTATGTGTATGGGTTTGGATAAGGGTGTGGACCTTTTGTTAAAAATGTAGTAAATAAAAAAATGACCTAATGAGTCATGGATGGTCTAGTCTTAATTAAAAGTGATCGCACACGCTGAATTTACCTACATGGTTTTGTTGTTTTTGCGATCGTTGACCTACCCTACCCTCAGTAGTTAGAATGTTTTTCACAAGCACACACACACACACACACACACACACACACACACACACACACACACACACATATATATATATATATATATATATATATATATATATATATATATATATATATGTGTGTGTGTGTGTGTGTGTGTGTGTATTAAAGTGTATAATTATGCAGCAAACGAGCTAGGCTGATCATTATCACGGAGAAGCCACGCAGGACTAAAAAAAACTATATCTTAAACCTAAACAAACCCATTCAGTGGCGTCGCTATGGGGTGGCCAGGGAGTGCCCGGGGTCCCCAGTCAGATGCTTGGCCCCCTCAGTTGAAATTCCCTTGGTAGCTTAACTTTAACCCTTACAGTATTTAATACATTTGCAAATAGAAAGAGTTGAAAATTAATTGAAAATTGAGCTCTATAATTTCAAATACAGGTTTGCTCATTACTAATACTATCATTTTCCATCATTCACATGGATATATATACATTCGAGAACAGTATATTTTACTGATTACCGAATTGGTACATTAGTTTTGTGTAATTTTCTTTAGTCCCGGCAAAAAATATCTTGGACCCACCTAGGCTCCCCCCTGATGGAATGCCAGCTACGCCACTGACCCCATTCCTTTGTTACCACAGTTTTCTCGACCTAGGGCGTTGCCATTTCAATAAAGGACTAAAATCACAGGTAAAAAGTGATGAAGTCACTAAAGGGGTGGTAAAGCCCAGCCACAAGTGACAGAAATAGAGGTCAGGGGATACAAAGGAAGGGGTAGGGTGTAGGGGTTTCTATACTGATTGATAAAAGACTCCTACTTCTACCTTTCGCTTTCATCATAATTTATCAGGTTGCGGAGGAAAGCCCTACGCCCAACCCCTTCCTTTGTATCCCCTGACCTCCATATCTGTCCCTTGTGGCTGGGCTTTACTACCCCTTTTTGTGATTTCATCACTTTTTTACCCGTGATTGTAATAAAAGCTCAACTTCATGATACACGACAAAAAAAAAAAATTAAAATTTTCCACGAAACATCTAACTGAGTAACACCTTACTTCTGACCATTTCATCATAATGCAAGCAAAGAGGTAAAGGAGATACTTCAGCATGAACATCGAAAAATGCACTATTGGATAAACTCTGAAACAAACTATCCGAATGACTGGTGACAAAATAATTAAATTGCAGAAAAAACGTAATGAGATCTTCTCGCAAAAAGTTACCTCAGCAGTATTTTCCATTACTAATGTACTCATATCTCTCATATTTTCCAGTGCCACTCTCTCCATCGAGAAACGATTCTCTTTCGGAAACTAATGAGAGAGATCTGGAAGAGGACGACGATGTTGATGAATATAGCGCAGAAAATTCCGCTAAAAGCGATCTCGGCCAGGACGGTCCGGATGCTGGTGTGGGATCTGCCGGAAGTGGGTCTGCTGGTAAAATCGATCGTGTGAAGGTTCGTGACTTTGAAAAACTGAATGGGTTTTTATTTTTAATGAGGGTTTTATTGTTATATTTTCGAGAAAATTTACATTTCAAGCATAAGCATCCTACAAGAAGAATCTGCCATTCCAGTGATAGAAGTAATCAAGAAAGTAGATTTAAAAAAAAAATATATATATATAATATATGTATATATATATATATAAATATATATACATATACATATACATACATACATACATACATACATATATATATATATATATATATATATATATATATATATATATATATATATATATATATATATATATATATTTACAAGACACTTTCTTACCAGATAAGTATGTAATTGTAGTAACCACCAAAATGTCCTCTTAACTTCTCGAGAAGTTAAGAGGGTACTGTAGTTATTCAATTATATATATATATATATATATATATATATATATATATATATATATATATATATATATATATATATAAACGACTTAGAATAGAGGAAATATTTTTGTAGAGAGCATTTATAGCCTTTATAATAAGACTGAAGCATAAATAAAGCACGAAGAACAGACATGGGGTAAAAGGTTGATGTTTCCAGAAGCTGTCTAGATAATTTAGAGATAGAGTAAGGAGAAAATTTAGAGAAAGGACGGGACATATAGGATAAGACACGAAGTCATGAAAGAAGTAGGGAGTAGATAGTTTTCACCCTTTCATTCCTTGTACTCCAATTATACCATACAAAAAATTAATCTCAGCAGTTTCTGCCTCTTTTCCGTCATCCACATCCATAATAAGTTGACTCAGCACCCTTCTACATTCTAACTTTGATCCCTATTTGCACTTTTCTTCCCATCTAACTTCTTTAATGGATCCTGCCGGCCTTCTTTGCTTCAAATGCTCTGCAAATCTGCTCTTCTTCGTTCTACGAAAGGGTCACCTTGTGTTCTATCCACTGTAGCTTCTAGTTTTCCTGTAATTAAATCATACAAAGATCTGACTTATACTTTTTATACTTATACTTTTTATAAAATTTATTCTTCCACAACCAAATATTAACGTAGTTTTACTTTTCGTGGTTCCTTTTCTAAGGGCAATAGTGTATGCATAAACTCTTAGTGTCTTAAGAACTCCAGTTAGAAAACGGTATTACCATATTGGCGAGAAGTTAAAATTTGTTTGTCATATTTTATCATTCATCATTTTCTCTTTCTAAAAACGATAACACCGCTTCCGAATAGAAGCTGCACTCGCATGACCCATGAGTCCTTTGCACTGCCCCAAATGTTGCAGGAACCCGGAGACAAAGAGTTGAAAACGTCCACGACATATGTGCCAGAATCTTCGACCATCCGTAGAAGCGGGTCATCGTCAGAGGCGGAGGAGCTTCTCCAGCCACAGCCACAGTTACTCCACTCAACTGACCTTCCACACCACTCGACCTCGACCAACCAGAAATACTACGCGTTGAAGATCAACTGTACGCGACAGAGCAATGAAAGTTTCGTGTAGGTCGAGGTTTTTCTTGAAGTTTATAGAGTGTCGTTTTCATTTGATCATGTGAAAAGTAGATTTTTTTGTGAGGTTGGGGTGTTTAGATGTACACAACGTGCTATATAATCCAAAATTTGAATTGAGGAAAATTTTTGTTGCTTGTCAAAAGAAAAGGATAGCCATAAGGTTCTCATAAATAGAAACAAATTAGACTGAGTTGACATTGTTCGATAAATCAAGCAGTTTTAAATATAACTTACACAAATTTTTCTCTGCAAGTATTCAGAAGGTAAACAACTAACTCTATGTACAAATACAGTTATAAATCGGAGACTGGAATTCTACAAATGAAATAACGTACATATCAGGGATATATTAATTCCAATCAATTACGCGCGCAGCCAATTCAGATGAAAAGAGACCTAGTATTTCAAAGTTTGAAACGAATATGGCAAGACAAAAAAAATATCGCAGACTGAATCTCTGAATGGAAAACAGACAGAAGAGAATGAGAGGGATCATATGCATTGTTTGTAAGGTAAATGCTCTATTGGGTTTATTGCTGTTCGTACTAAACATAAGAATATAGCTACCATCTTCTTTAATGTTAAATGTTTATATTTTAATCAAGTGGAATAAACGTTTACATGCTTTTTGTACGACGCTGTTTTCTTCCAATCCATTTAACAAAACTAAATAACTTGGATCTCTGAGAAGAATAACTTCTCTGTAATCGTCAAGATTCAATAATATGTTCATGGCTTAAAACGTCATCTTTTTATCTGGAGAGAATTTATATCAACTCATAGCTGAGTTAAGATAAAGTTTGATCTAAGAAATTAATGATTTGTTTTCATGGAAATACAATTCTTTGTACTTCAACAACGTATTAACCTACGAGCTAAGTATCTTAGTCCTTTCACGCAAACACGCGTAGACACACACATACACAAATGTGTGTGTGTGTGTGTGTGTGTATATATATATATATATATATATATATATATATATATATATATATATATATATATATATATATATATACGTATGTGTGTGTGTATGTGCATGGATTGTGTGAAATCACTACGATACCTAGTTCTCAGGTTGATATGTTGTTAAGTACAAAGTACAGTATTTCTATGAAGACAAACCATTAACTCTTATGTAGTATATATGCATATATATACTGTACATGTAATTATATATATTATATATATAAATATACATAAGCATGCATGTATTTTCAACAGACACATAACGCCTTAACTTCTTTATTCCTCGCCTATTTTTCTCGGATACGCTCATCTCTACGGGACTTCCCCCGCCCCGGAACAAATGAAGAAACTTTCACCTTGCATGGCAGGATTCGAACTCATGCATGAGAGATTCATTTGTCGCTGGAACCTCTCGTGCGTGAGTTCGAATCCCGCCACGCAAGTTGAAAGTTCCTTCATTTATTCCCGGGCTGGATAATAATCTTGTAGAGGTAAGCGTATCCGAAAAAAAAAAAGCCGAGGAATCAAGAAGATGAAGCGTTATGTGTCTACTGAAAATTCATGCAGCAGCTCTGATGGATTCCAATTTTATCACGTCAAGACACAATATTTGTCAGTCAGTTCTGAGAACGAGCAAAAGCTGCATAAAGTTACAATAGTGTCTGCCTTCTGTAAAGGTCATGAAGAGCATGATCTAAATTCCAATTGACACTCGAGTACATACTTCTTTCCTTGTGTATTGCTGGCAAAGCAAAGATGAAGATTGCTTAGCTTCGTTTTATAGTTTTTGCGATGTATGACCAAGAAAGGCAAAGGTCACGTTCCTCTCATATACCCCAAAAAATTTTGTATGTGTCCACACACACACATATATATATATATATATATATATATATATATATATATATATATATATATATATATATATATATATATATATATATATATATATATATATATATACATACATATATATACTATACACATATATACATTGGGGCTGGAGCTTTAACTCAGTGTGCACATCAAGAAGGACGTTTCGCGACTCTTTTGAGCAATCAAATATAAAAAACCATCCAAAAATTTGCAAGACATACTCGCAAAGATTTTTGTCATAGGCGAAGTGAAGAACAACGACGACCTAAAACATCTTGGAACACATAACCATTAAAAAGACCGTACCGTAGTTACATACTCACACTTCCTCAGCTGAATTTATAGCCTAGCACGGGTATTTGTTTTTCCTCACTTCGCTTTTATGTACGTAAGTTAGTGACTCTTTCACTCATATACGTGGCTTATATTCAAATTTTAACGAACTTATATTTTGTTGTGTTATTACTAAGTATTTCGATGTTATTATATGAGATACTAATGTTCGCAAAATATTTTTCAGCCTTGAAAATGAGGCTTCAAAAGTGTCACCAAACTTCGGCATTAATCATAAACTCTTAAGGATAAGGATGCCTTTCCTGATATTTCCTTCGTGGTATATATATATATATATATATATATATATATATATATATATATATATATATATATATATATATATATATATATATATATATATATATATATATATATATATATATATATATATATATATATACATATGTGTGTGTGTGTATGTGTGTATATATATATATATATATATATATATATATATATATATATATATATATATATATATATATATATATATATATATATATATATAGACAGATAGATAGATATGGTAAAAAGGTCTACGTTTATATCCGAGGGGAGCAATGAAATATCTAATAATACGAAGCGTGCTTTCTAAAAGCTTTGGAAATCCCATATGAGTGGGCGAAGGCTTACTTTTTATCATAATGCACTTAACCTATCAAAGTATAGTTAACCTTTCCCTAAAGGTAGCCTTTTCTTTTAATCACGATTCTAGGCGAAAGAAAATTATATCTCTCTCCTGCACATTCTTGAGTGGGAAGTAAGCAGCTGAAGATGACTGGCTGAACCTCTCAATCAAAACTCTTGAAGTGGATCTGAGGTTCCACGACAATTCCTCACGACCTGTTCCATCCGGTTGCAAGACGCTTGAGTCATCGAAGTTTAGGTCGATCACGTCTGCTGGAATGTGACTGACGCTGAGTTCATGCGCAAAACGTAAACCAATCAAAACTTTCTTCTTTTTTTATTAGGACTATGGAGCCTGCAAGCTCCTCTAGGTTGGTTGACTTTATTGAAAATCTTTTTTTTTTCTGATCGATTATCATCAAATTATAAATAACTGAAATTAGCAAATAATACAAGACTTTATTAGATCCTTAATATGCATCATCTTTCTGTCACGAGTATTCATGGTTTTTTTGATCACTGAAGATCGCCTGTCATGAAGAATTAGTGATATCCGTCAGCCTCGCAACACCGGAAAATCTATACATACTTTAAATATAAGTGAAAACCTGTATAAATCTTTCCATATTGAGAAATAAAGAATTAACAAAAAAGTCAAGACACACATCCAACGTTCGCCTATTCTACTTCGCTTGGAACTTGTAACTTTTACATGAAATATTTGCTAAAAGCTGTAAGTTACATCCTATCGATACTGTAGATAAATTCCATTCATAAAAGATCTGCAAATAGTAAATAAGAACTAATTAACAAATTGGTTAAGTGGTATTATTTACTTTCTTTTAAGGATTCTATGAAAATATGCATTGATTCAAATTTTTTTTATATAACTATCCACATCATAATTCTCACCTTTCGTCTTTTGGACTAAAATTGACCACATTTCTTATATACTGAGTAGATGAAATCAAGTCTTGGTTTTATCCCTTAACTTAAGAAACCTTTCAGAGATGACCCAAAAAATTAGTACATGAACTCTACGGGCCATAAAAAAGTGTTTATCAAAACGGAAATCATAATATACGAAAATACTGGCGAAACACCTTTCAAAGGAATCAAACTGTGGATATACTGAATGGGAATGATATAAAAGGAAAGTGAGACAGAAAAGGTAAGAATTACTGTAGCTAAACGAACATGCGCTGTAGCCCAGGCTCTTATGGAATCACAATAGAGTACTGTACAGATGTCCTGACAAGTACCAAATTTATCCCATATAAGGACCAGATTTTATCGCCTTCGCTTTTGAAGACGCCAAGACTGGCACTCACAGAGAAAGCCATATCGGACGATCTAAAATGGCTGGTATGCCTTTTATTTTCTAATTAAATCACCCATTGTCATAGATTCATGAATGAGGGCATTTTTTATATGCTTTTGAACTTAAGCAATCAAAATTTAATGCATAAATGTATAACACACATATATATATATACATAGTGTATATATATACATATATATATATATATATATATATATATATATATATATATATATATATATATATATGTATGTATGTATGTAAATAGATATGTTCAGGTGTTACACTCTCGGTACAGTTATAGGGTAGGAGGGTTGATTCCATGCTAAGTAAAAACCTAAATTTTCCAAGATTATGTATAATTGAGTCGACATCAATTCTTATTTTTCTTGATGGCTGAGTGGATAAGACCATTGTTAACCATGATCAGCAAAATAATACTTGGGTTCGAATCCTAGTACGGTAAGGAGCAATTCTGGTGCACAATTCCCTTTAGATGCAAGTTATTCCCTGAGTTAATTTATATATATATATATATATATATATATATATATATATATATATATACTCGTATATACTGTATATATATAATATATATGTATATATATTATAGATAGATAGACAGACAGATAGATATGTATATATATGTGTACTATATATATATATATATATATATATATATATATATATATATATATATATATATATATATGTATGTATATATATATGTGTATGTATGTATGTATGTATGTATGTATATATATATATATATATATATATATATATATATATATATATATATATATAAAATCTGTCCTTCTCTAATCCAATTCCTTGCTCAAGTTTCTCTGATCATAAGGTCCTTAGGGACAGCGCGCCCTTAAAAATTCACAAGCCATCAGACGAGGATTGTTTTGGAGCTTGATTCCTTCAGGAATAAAAATGGATACTCAGTTTTACCCTCTGATCTACCAACAGAGATGCCTGTGATCAGCTCATTCTTTTGTTAAATAAATCTCTTAACACCTTGAAGTTTAATTCATCTTCCTCTGTTGTGAGATGACTAATTCAGTCAGATATGGAAATAAAATGTAAATCAGAAAAGTAATATAATTTTGGCTGCTTGAAAAGTTGTGGATCAGATATTTAACATTTTGAAAAGCATTTCTTCATAAATATAAAACAGAAAGAACGTATGCACCTATTTATGGATTTACGACATGTTCACTTGAAGAACTGATATTAATTCTAAGCTATAAAATTCTATAAAGGACAGGCAATATAAGTCTGAACGAGTACTATATTTAGATAGCTTCTTGATACAATATCGTTTTCTGTACACAGCAATTTCCAAATGTGTAAACTTATTCAAAGAAAACATTTAATGCTTCCTTGGTAACCCCTTTCATCCTTCTTCACACGCAGTGCTTTGCAATTAAGCGTGAATATTCAAATACGAATGAGCTGCTTAAGTTTAGAAACTTTGAAAGAGCTACGGAATGCATAATAAATAACGTGAAAAACAAGTGATTAATATAATAAAAAATTTTAAAATTAATTCTTTCCAGTCTAAGACAGAAAATAATTTTTAAAAACCTCTTCCCAGTCTCGTGAATACCGAGTTATAATAACGAAAGTTAAAAAATCCTAAAGGCATAGGATTACTTATAATTACTGGAAAACCAAAGTCGTTATTTGTGACCCTCTTTCGTTGTAATAACTTTATCTGAAGAACCGTTTACAGAAAAGCTGACGAAGAAATTTCTTTTCAAAGCCATATAGAATTTCATTTAATGAAGTAGTGATGGAAATAAAAAGGAAGTAGCCTTACGTTTCACAATAAACTAAAAAAACCAGAAGAATATGAAAATATACGCGGTATAAACATGAACTATAAATACCAGAGTATTATGTTACAGTATTTTTCAGCTGTCTAGGAGTATCTGTGTATTTAGTATTTTGCCATTAATGGCTGGTAACATGAACTCCTCTGCTGTGTTAAGTTTTATCCAGGCCTTTATATATATATATATATATATATATATATATATATATATATATATATATATATATATATATATACATATAAATATTTATTTATTTATACATATGCATTATATCCATATCTAAAGGGATGCATGTGTGTGTGTGCGCGCGCGCTTGTGTTTATTTCAATCACCACTGCAGTGTTGCAGCGGCCGCAGTAAATCCACCTCCCCTCATTTTCTGTGCGTTCCTTCTCTTAATATAACAAAAATAATATGAAAACTTTACGGTGCAGGAGAGCAATCTCTGCGAGGATGAAAAATGTCAAGAATTTGGGAACATAATGAGAAAGAGATGGAGAGACTATTTTAATTAATGTGTAATCCTAAATTTAAAAGAAGAAAATATTTTCTTCAGAAATTCTTCTTGTCGGTAAGGACATAAAAATGACTTGCGTCGAATATCTCGCAACAGAATGCTAAAAGCGTGGAAACTCATTAGGAACCCACTGCAAACGTGAATGACATAAATAACCTTAAATCTAATGATATCAGGAAACTTAGGATATCTTCTGAAGTCCTAATCATACCGATAACAGAGGACACGTACCAGTCTCTTGTAAATGAAATAATGACGCAATAAAAACTGAAAATCTAGTGAAAATATGACTTTTTTTTTAGCTTACATCAGTCAGGAAAGGTGAGTTATAAACAAACAAATTATATACGCAAAAAGTTTTTTTTTTCTTTCGTTTTCCTTTCCACATAAATTTTACTACCATTTAAAGTCATAAATGTATTTGAAAATAAACAAAAACTGTTCGTTTTGAATAAATAGTAAACAATATTCAGAAGCAACTGATATATATATGATGAAAGTCGTTATCAGCCAGGAAGAAGAATGTCGAAGGTTTCTGAGACAAACTGGAAAGAAATCCTTGTGCACAGACATTGCTGAATACATTTTTGGAGGGTATGTCAAAACTTCACGACTTCAGATCACGATACGTTATATAGTTGCCAAAATATATCCAGTGAAGTCGTTAGTAATATTATATTCAATCACACGACAGCAAATGCAGAGGACGATCGAAAGAGGAAACTGTCTTAAAGAAATGAAAAGAGAGAATCTCCAACTGTGTTTCCTTCTTATCCGGTTTGTATTCTCGCTTACGAAAACAGACTCGCCTTTATGCAAGCACCTGTTGTTGACTGACGAGAAGCAAGGAACATCCCGGTCAAAAATGGATATCAGGCTACATAGTTCACTGACGAACGAGGTAATAATCCATTTCATGAAGAAGGAAATATTTCCTTATCAGCAACAGAATGAGAACCTCATACAGTGCATGTCTCTTCAATAAATAGTTTCATGTCAGGGACAATAACATCTAGTCATATCCGACTAAATCAAGAGACGCCAAGCGAATAACATGCAATTCCTAGAAATTTCGTCACAGTCTTGAGCGTGCGTCTGAACTGTTCTCGGAATGACTTGACTTTACCCGAGCAAAAGATTGAATTGAATCTTCCACCGCTGGATAAAGTATTGGATTTCTTGCAAAGTCTGTCGCTAACTTATTGGATAGGGTGATTCAACTTCGATTCATACTTTCATTCTTTGCAGAAAGAGAAAGGGCCATAGGAATAGCTTATCACCATTATTGTAGCTACCGTCAAAAATGACGGAAAATTTTAATAAACAGTTTTTCGGTTACTTCATACTTAGAATAATTAAGTATATTTTGTATACTTCCTACAATACTTGTACAAGTTCAGTGCACCCTGAATGTTAATGAATGTACTTAAAAAAATCAAGTAAGGGTTCAAAATCCTTTTTAAAAGACTCATGTTGTATTGTGCATGAAAACATCACCTTCATAATAAATTATTACTATATATATATATATATATATATATATATATATATATATATATATATATATATATATATATAGATAGATAGATAGATAGATAGATAGATAGATAGATAGATAGATAGGGTACTCTTGCAATGAAAAGTGCGGTAATAGGCTTCGCTACGCAATGGCTAGCATGAATAGCAATAAACTATAATTATATCATTGGGAAGGCAATTCATCGCAGTTTTGCATGTCGGAAAAAATCATTTATTTCTGTTACTTTATTTTTAGCATGTATATTTTTATACTAAAGTACAGGCATATTCAACTTCAGCTTATATGAATTTGTCATTTTGACGATGAATCACTTGTTAATTTCTACATAATACAATAAATTCAAACAAATCAGCATGACACCTAGTGAGTATCGTAGCATGTAGTTTTAAAACTAACATTACACAAAGCAATCAAAGAAATCTATTTATAAATAAGTTCTCTATAGAGAAATATTGTCTCATATTTATCATACAATTTAATGCATAATAGCAGGTACAAATGTTGGTAGATTATATATCATTAGGAAGAGAGTCTAGTTCTGAAGGGTGATAGAAAAAAATATCTCTTTCACGGATATTTTACTTTTAGCAAATATTCTTTAATAGTAGACATTTTTGTGATCAGTTAACTTAAGCTTTTCATTTTTGCCTTTAATTTTTTAATTTTGAATTTTTTAACACACTGTAATAAATTACTGCTATTCAGCTTTAAACTGACTCAAAAATTAGCACTTTAGTATGAAAACTAACTTTACAGGCCTTTCAAAGACATATCGCTAAATGGGAACGATATCAGAGAAAGATGGGTGACCTCTTATATGGGAGTTGCCGGATAAAAACAATAAAGGATACACATTGTGTTTTATACAGTAAGATTATTATTAGTAGTAGCAGTAGTAGTATGAAAAATCACGAAAGAAGATTAGAATGACCGACTGTGCAAGAGGAAAGAAGAGAAAAGGAAAAAGGATTGCAGCTGAAAATCTCTAGTTAAGAATAACATTGAATGCATAATAACTATAACAAATAATATTGTTAGAAACTCTCATAAATAAAGGGAAAGCCATAGTGCACAGGGCGCGGCAGAGCCCAAGTTTCAGAGCACTGGTTAAATGATCACAAAATTCTGTCATGCTGAAATGAGCTAAACAGCTTATTTCAAAGAAAAGGGTGTCTAACACCTGTAACTACCTGAGCTGGCAACATATTCTTAATCCAGAAGACCCATCAGGCTCTCTCTCTCTCTCTCTCTCTCTCTCGCGTATAATTTGTTAAGACCATAAGCCAAAGGATCGGGCAGCACCATGTCCTTCACTAGCTCATGCCCGAAGAAATTAATAAGAAGGATGAGGAAGCGTGCATAGAAAATACTATAGATGAAAAATATGACGGAACAATAGCTGTCAGGCTTCAATATTTGAAAAACAAAAACAAAAACAAAAAAAATAGGACGGTAAAAGGAGACAAATAAGGGCTAGAGGGCTGATAAATGAAATAGTTTCGGTGTTTAAATCCTAAAGAGAGAATGAGGAAAGCCTAAAGAAAGAATGAAAGAATTCAAACAATGAACATACAAAATTACTGTAATCTGAGAAGCCAAAACCTTTATTAAAGTAATGACGAATCCCAGAAGTGTATTCTGACGCATGCAGACATCCAAAGTACCAGTAATTCTCTACCCCAGGTGGTGATTATACAACTCCTTCCTGATAATTTTATAGCTGAGAATATGGTGGCCGGCGGGAGTCGTAAATCTCAACATCCAATTTCAGTCTTAAAATGCTCCGTTTTAGTTCCTTTATTTACTTCTTTTTACATTTCTCCTTGATTCTCTTATCCTCTCTCTCTTATTTTGTATTCAAATACTATTCTTTTATTAGTGGGACTTATCCCAATTCAGTATTATATAATTCCAATATAAAGCATTATACTCAGTTTGAAGGAGAAGTCCGACCGGCTCCCGAATAATTCAAAGCCATTTTTGGCAAATTTTGCGCTGCTTGCCACATTTCGGTATTGCAAGCACAATACAACATGATTCAAAGTTGCATTCATATCCTTGATTAGATACCGAATAAAATGCATCTTACCAAGTTTGTAGGAAAAGTCCAGCTGAGCCTCAAAAAGTACGGAACCTTTATTCTTATTATTTTGGTAAGTTTTAAGCTGGTTGCAACATTATCGTCTTCAGAGCAAATTGCAAAATATTTACTTGCAATACTGCAATGTTGCAAGAATCTTAAAATCATCAAAATAGTAAGACTTGGGATTTTGAGCACGTCGGCCAAACTTTTCTTTCAAACTGGTATAATGCAGGACATTGAACTACTTATTACAAGCTCGATAGCCTACATTTGCTTGCAATACGACATGTTGCAAGCAACGCAAAACTTGCTAAAATGGGAAGCTTATATCGTTAGGGTTTTTTTCGGAAGCCAACAAGGCATCTCCTTCAAACTGGATATAATGCAGTATATTGGTCCGCTAATTACGAATATGAATGAAAATTTACAATATATTGCAATTTCCTTACAATACTTCAAAGTTGCGCTCTCTCTCTCTCTCTCTCTCTCTCTCTCTCTCTCTCTCTCTCTCTCTCTCTCTCTCTCTCTCTCTCTCTCTCTCTCTCTCTTCCATTCGAAATAATATCAGTAGTTTATCGAAAAACATTTGAAAATTCGTTGTAAATGCACAACTATGGAAATAGACAAATTACAAAAATGATTAGAAAGGTAGTTATTATAAGATCTAATAGAAATACATATGTCAAAAGATCCCTAAGCACGTAATAAAACTGAAATTGCTGCTCAGTGCGAATATCAAGTGGCAAACGAGAAATCTGGAATTCTACGATGAGAAATTATCACTCATTATTTAGTACTTCGTCGACCTCATGAAAAAGAGCATAAACTTTAATGTCCTCATAAAAGCCGACGTTCTCGCATACTTATGGGGCAATAACTCCAAAAACTGCATTAGGTTCGCGATTACAGGAAATATCATATAAAAAACTCGACAATAACTTACGGCGGAAGAAAAAACACACCTGTAAGGTCACGTGGGCTACATAACTGAATGCACACGTATACACAAATATCCACTTACGAATATATATCGGGATGCGATCCTGATGCGAGTCAGAAATTTTTTATGTATGTATGTATGTGTATATGTGTGTATACATAGATATTCGTATATACATGCATACCATATACATACATACATACATATATATATAATATATATATATATATATATATATATATATATATATATATATATATATATATATATATATATATATATATATATATATATAATTATTTTCCACAGACATTTAGTCACAAATATCGTCTAACATCCAATTCGAATATAGGCAATGGTGGAATGAATATTAAACGAATTTTACTGCTTAATATTTGTGTACATAAAAAATCACGCGTGAATAAGTGGCAAAAATTCATATATATACACACACGCACACGCGCACACACATATATATATATATATATATATGCTTTGCGTGTTTGTGTATGTGTGTGTGTGTGTGTGTTTGTGCTTGTATTTAGGGGCTCATATAAACAAAAGTATCACAAGATATAAACTGTTTTACTTAATAAGTTATAAAACTTTTAGTGTGCAATTTGTATTTTTGTTTTATGCCACACCTGATGACGGGCATTTAAGAGAGCACCTGACAAATGATTGTTCTTTCTCCTCCAGGTGCTGCCAGCAAACAAAGACAATAGACATGAAATTGTGATACCACCAACACTAACAGAAGCAATGATTGCAGTTCTAAAACACAGGGGAACTAAAAAAAAACTTTCATGTATCAATAAAACTGCCTATTCATGATTTGCTTTAAACTTCTTAATAACAAAAATTAATGAAGTTATGGTTTTTACAGCACATCGCCTGAAAGAAAACGATGTCAAGGTTACATCTTGTTACTTTGGTAAGTCTGATATGGGGCAGTAAATTCGCACATTTTTTAATGTAATTGGAAGGTACTGCATATTTCTTATAAGAGTATCTCTAACAATGTCTCGTGATTAACAGATAGCCGGATTCTTAGTTTTGGACTCGAAACATGAACAACTGATAGAAATATGGATAGCGAATTATTTTCTAATCATTTCATTTGTATTAAGTAGCACTAACAGGAATAAAAAATTAGATTTACGGTAAAACTGTCATTTCTGAAGAGATGACCTCGCTGAGTTATGTATGAGTGATAATATAGTGCGTATTAGTAAGGGAACAGATATTACAAAAGATAAAGAAGATTCTGAGGAAATCATTGAAGCTTTAATTATTATCCATTTTTTTTTCAACTCAGTTCAGTCACCGAGCAACGATTTTGCACTATTCACTTCTCATCCGAGTCAGCTGACCAAATATTTTAGGCGCTAAATTTTCAGTATTTCTCTCTATCAATCGAGAATTCGCAAGTCTCTGTTTCCCACTTTCTTCCTTACAGGGAAAACCAAAAGTACTCATCAACCCCTCAACTAAAGCTGCCATGAAAACAAATACACGTTCCTTTACAGAAACAGGCAAACAAACGCAAACTGCAGGAAAAAGAACGCAGAAAATAAACAAAAATAAACCAACGGCCGATGTTTAATCCTTGTAGATAACTTTAAGCGGTCATGCATTTGATAACTGGTCGATATTCAGTTAAATATAAAATGGCTGTGCAATATTGCCTTATGGATTACACTGTAACATAATTGGACCTGCGTGTGAATACCGTAAGACCATGAGACCTGATAAATATGGTAGCTAACAAACAGCTGGTGCTTTGTAATCGACGTGCTGACCAATTAAAAGAAATGCTCAAAGCTGTTAAAAGCTTTCTATCCATTTCATACTATTTCACTTTCCTTCCATGAAAACGTTTTGGAAAAATAAAGATGATAGCATGAGAAACTGGGAAAATGGATCCTGGATGCTTAAACTCTTATCTCATTGGTCTTCGGCTTGCTTTTACATTTGCGAAATACTCTGAAGATGATATTACTTGCTTCATTATTTTCAGGTTATCCAAAATGTCATTTAATGCGAACAGCAATTATGTAAGAAATATTCTGTGAGGTGTTCATAAACTGGTGCATATCAGATAATGTTATATACATAAATATATATATATATATATATATATATATATATATATATATATATATATATATATATATATTATATGTATGTGTGTGAATGTATCTTGCAAACCAAGACCAAAATAATGTACCATCAGCCAGGTCGCTCCTTCTCTTTCTCTCCTGCGGTTATGCAACACTCATTAGACGACAACATAGCGCGATTACTCTCTCTCTCTCTCTCTCTCTCTCTCTCTCTCTCTCTCTCTCTCTCTCTCTCTCTCTCTCTCTCTCTCAATAATCCGAGGATTTCTCGCTTTTGAAACGATTTATTTCCATTCTTTTTTTTGCCATTCCTTGTACACCCATACTTTAAACATTTCACATTCTTCCTAAAATGTTCCCCCTTTTAACAGGCATATTACTAAAATAATCCTTTTTGGTTTGTCCCTACACTTCTCCTCCCCAACATCCTCTACCCTCCCGACAGCCACTCCCTAGTCCTCATATTCCTTCAGGCCCGAGTGACCTCATAAGGACATTTATCTTCGCTGGAATAATCATCTTATGAAAAAGTAATAGGAAACAGAAGTGAATAAAAGCCTATTGACTTCAGAGATAATGTTTAATATACGAGGTCATTTATTTTCGAAATTGGGCAGTCCATTCAGTAGGGATACACTACGAAAAAACTTTTTAAAATTTGTATGTCAATGTTATTTTCTTGGTATATTAATACTTAGAAAGATTATGAAAATAATCACTGACTAAAACTCATTAAAGAAATAAAACATGATTTTACAATGCCACGCAGTTAATTTACACGTAACAAATAAGAAAATGAAGATAAAGAAATCAGCAAAATAATTTGCAAATATAATGGTTCGTGAAATTAGCATAAAAATGAAGGTAATGCTGTGTACTACAGTACTATAAAATATCAATTCCTCCAATATCTAAATGCGCACATTACCAGCTTTTCGGTACACGGATTGAAAGACGTCTCTTCTGAAAAGATATAATTCAAATATCTCTTCCAACTCGAAGATTGCCCGAGTGAACAACACTCTACTTTGCAATTTATATAGATGTACTGTTGTTCTTGCCAGTCCATCCTACCATCACGTATACCCTTTACTCTATAATTCCCAGTAAGTGTTTCATGTTAACATTCATCTCCCGATTTTTCGATCTTGCAATCACTCTCGTAATCTGTTACTAACATTCAGCTCACTGATTTTCGCGTTTCTCTGCAGTATTAACCTCTTTCAGCCCATCGGTAATCCATCATCAGCAAACACCAGCCACTCCAACGTCAATCTGTAATCCTCTCCTCACAACTTGCAAACTTTACAAAGTTGACCCTGCATTTCACTCTCTTTCACAAACTTATTCCGTCCCCAACGAAGACAGAGCACTCCCTTTTCTTAAAAGCAACGCTTTTACACCATATGGATCTCTCCCGTTACAAACTCGCTCATAAGCTTCACTTGCATCGCTATTAGAATCTCTTTAGCTTCTTAATAGGCTTCATTCTACACACACACACACACACACACACACACACACACACACACACACACACACCCACACGCTCCATCACCACTGTCTACGCCGAATCGCCATCAGAGAGTCTTTCACCTTTAATCGCACGCTTCTCGCAGAAATGGATTATATTGTACCTCTTCCATTAGGAAGGTCACTAAAACAGATACAGAGAGAGAGAGAGAGAGAGAGAGAGAGAGAGAGAGAGAGAGAGAGAGAGAGAGAGAGATACCTAAATTATGTATAAACTGACGCATCTTTTTGAACTGATTAAGAGTGAGACTCTCTCTCTCTCTCTCTCTCTCTCTCTCTCTCTCTCTCTCTCTCTCTCTCTCTCTCTCTCTCTCTCTCTGTCTGAGTTCGTGTGGGCATGTGTAGGTGTTTTCGGCATTTTCCCAAAAAAAGGAAACATAGCAACCCCATGCTGATTTCAAAAAGAATTATAATTTATTCCCTCGGCGTCTCCAGATCAGTGAGCCGTATGAGAATTAATGAGGAAACTACACCTTGCACATTTGCATACTCTAAAGAAATCAACCCGGAATCCACCTGAGGGTCACTAAAGTCTAAAGAAGAAATCAGGGTCAATGTGAGTCGTATGCATAAGGCTAAATGTTTCTATGAAAATCATACCCAGATGTTTCCGCATAGGGGAAAAAGGTCTTGGGCGCGAATTTCCTATTTATTGAATCCAGTTGAAATTGAGTCCTTACACTTACAAAAGTATTGATGTGTGAATGGAAATACCTTCATTTTCTATGCATTTATCCATCGGATGTGTTAGTTCATAAAAGTCAAAGTTTTCCCCATACAAGCAAACACTCGCGCGCGCATACACACACACACACACACACACACATACTATGTGTGTGTGTATATATATATATATATATATATATATATATATATATATATATATATATATATATATATATATATATATATATATATATATATATATACAGTATATATGTGTGTGCATGCATGAGTGTGCTTGATGGGGAAAACTTTGACTATATACACACACACACATATATGTATATATATATATATATATATATATATATATATATATATATATATATATATTATATTATATAATACATATATATGTATATATATGAGATGTGTCTGATGTCTGAAAATGGGATTTGCGGATGCGGATGTGGATGTGGATATCACCTTTAAATGTCCGGATGCGGATATCAATCTTTTAAATTTGCGGATGCGGATGAGGATATACCCTTGCGGATGCAGATGCGGATATTTTGTAAATCTAAATAATTTAGATAGATTAAATTGTTAAGGAATACTTTCAGCCACATAATTTTCTAGTAGGCACAAGGTTATTTCATGTTCATTGCATGATAAGGGTAAGAAAACTCAAAACCATTCTTCGCATTAGAGAGAGAGAGAGAGAGAGAGAGAGAGAGAGAGAGAGAGAGAGAGAGAGAGAGAGAGAGAGAGAGAGAGAGAGAGAGAGAGAGGGTTTCCTAAAAAACGCAATACCCTCCCTTTATCATTACAACTGCTGTAAATGACATGAAATTACTAAAACAAATACGCTATAACAGAGATACTTATACAGTACATACTGTAAGAAATGTCTAATTGCGTGTCATGTATTCTGTAGTACTGTATAATAAAACGAAAAAGCCAAATTTAGCAAAAAAAAAAAAAAAAAAAAAACTACTTTTAGACAGTGTATGAGTATGAACTATTGAACACTGGGTAGGGGGTGACATCCGCATATCCGCATCTCAAACTGCGGATGCGGATGTTGCTTGCAATGCTAATGCGGATGCGGATTTGGAAGAAATGCGGATAATCCGAGAATGCGAATCCGGATGTGGATGTCCAATACATCTCTAGCATATATATATATATATATATATATATATATATATATATATATATATATATATATATATATATATGTTATCAAATCTCTCGTGTATATATATATATATATATATATATATATATATATATATATATATATATATATATATATATATATATATATATATATATATATATATATATATATATTAGATAGAGATAACATTATATATATAGATACACGCAGAGACGTTGATAACATTTATGAATATAATGTACCCTACCGATTACGAAACGCTAAAAGAGAAAAATCTGTTTAATATTCATTCATAAAAGAAGATATTTTTGTAACCCAGACTTTTTATATGCAAAAGCTTATATTGTACATGACAGAAGTCTGGTAACTCTATGTATCAATTTCTTTTCATTTTATGCTTCAACTGTAAATTTCTATTCACATTCCATGAGGGGATATCTGACAAATCTTTTACCATCGGCTTGAATGATTCGGTTCATGACAAGTAAGTATACGTCGTTATCAAATAACTTTCTACAGTGATGGAAACATTTTATTTACCATGAAGTTACATGTACCCATAAAATTTCATAACAGGCAGTTCTGCATTGAAATTATTGGGAAAAGCGGAGGAAAAACACTGCTTCCAAAGTACACCAACAGACACACACACACAAGTAAGCATACATGTTCTCAAATATTAAGTCACAAATACCCCTTGATATACTGTAGAATTCACTTTAGCTTAGAAATAACGTACACCCAAAGGAGATTATATGCGTTGTGGGTTTAATACAGAAGTATTAGTGGACTTATCCATTACGCTATATTGATAGCTTTGTGGATAATTCCAGTTACTGTCTGTATGAATTCTAAAAGGCATTGGTATTAGTATTCTAATATTTGAGAGCACATAAAGTCACATGTTAGTTAATGACAAAAATGTACCATACATATATATGTGTATGTATATACATATATATATGTATGTATATATATACACATATATGTGTGTGGATGTGTATATTATGGGACTCGTAGTCATAACCAGTCAACCCAGGTCCACTTCTCAAGGGACGCAAGGGCGTATAGACACTATTTAAAATGTATTGTGCTTCAGTTGATGTAAGCAGTAAATTAAGCACTTAGTAGTTAGATGACGGTGGTTGAATGTGAAAAATTGCCTGGTAAAGCAAGGAACAGCGAAGCATTCTGGCCTGTGAATTTCGTCAAGCTGAATTTTTCTGAGCTGTGAAAATTCTGTTAAATTTTTATTTAGGGTCCATGTATATGTGTGTGTATATATATATATATATATATATATATATATATATATATATATATATATATATATATATATATATATATATACTAAATCTTACGCTCCTGCTTCCCTCGTTAATTATTACGATACAAAGGCATTCCTTGACCAAAGAAAGAAGAATTTTTTGAAGAGATAATGAAAATGCCCTCAGGATTGCTGCAACTTCCTTTATTTCCTACCAGCATTTTTTTCTCTTTTTTTCATTTTATGTAGTTATGTAAAAACAGAAATATGTTGAAACTCCAAAGGCCCCAGCCTTAAAAATAGGAAATGGGCAACGGGAAAATAATATGAATAAATTATTTTATTTTTGACCTCAAAGTCCTTCAACAAGCCTAGCTTTAAAATTAGGAAACAGGTACAGTGAAGATTATGTGAACAAATCATTACTCTATTTCTTACTTCAAAGTCCTCTAACCAATGTAGGATAATATCAGTAGCAAACGTAATAGGGCTTTCGATGATTTAACCCTTAATGTTTACTTTTGGTGAATGTCTGCATATTCTGTAAGTAATGGGAATAATAACTTGAGAACTAATAAACGGATTAAAAAAAATTAGAGAAAGAATTCATTGGACGTCTATTTCGAGATGATAACCCATGGCGGATATCGAATACGGTTTTGCATGAATTTTACGGCAGACCTAAAAAGAGATCGTCAAATCCTCACCGATACTCACTAAGACTTATTTATCAAGTCTCACCAGAATCAGTCCATTAGGTTAACTTAATCTTGCTAAGAGACAAACACAGACATATAACCTTCCCTAACGGAGACCAATATGAGCAATAGCAATTTACCCCACTCGCAGAGTGCAGAGTTATAATCAAAGTTTTCTCAAACTAATCTTTCCTCCGGTAATTTTCATTACACTGTCGCCGTAATTTAAAAAAAAAAAGAAGAAAAAAAGAAAAACTTCCTCTGGGGTGATTTTGCGAAGAGCTAATATTCACCCTTAATTCTTGGCGAGAATATGAACTTTTTTATAATCGTGGTTTCATTGAAGTAGAATCATGGAATTTATTACCAACTTTGGTCCTTATTATGAACATTTTCCGCTGTTAGCAAATATTCATTCCGAGATCTATCCAGTTTAATAACGTCAATAAAGTCCCACCTTTTAAATCGTGCGCTGCAGTCATGCTTCCACACTAAAAAGGTATATTAAAACTCACAGTAAGTTAATAAAAAAAAATTTACATTTAAGTTCGACAAATGCTATGTTTTCATGCTTTTATCATTTACTTATTTTTATATTTTATCTTTTAAACCACAGTTCCTCATGAACAACAAAATCGGAACGATTGAAAATGTAAAAGATTCTAACAAAATTTCATTTATTGATTTATTCTCAAAAGTTGACATTCGTTGTTGGTCATACTTTGGACACTCACATAACACATGTCTGACCGTTATTATCTCCCTGCACTCTGAGCACTTGGGAGCCGGGCCACGTGGGCTGCTCATTAAGTGCCCATGTGTCAGACGAGTATGGCCTATTCTGAGACGTGTTATAATTACTTGTGCGTGCCTCTCTCTGATATGATGAACTCCATTTTTTAACAGTAGGTTTTATTTGTTTCAATTTATTACGTTCAGGTTCTTCATTCCATATATATTGCCATTTATTTATGATACCCATTTTTATGTGTTACATAATCAGTAACAGGGATATTCACATTTGATCTTGTCACGTGAGTTGCTTCTTTGGCTGTATCTTCATTTCCTGTGATCCATATTTCTACATTTTTTCCATTATTATACAAGTTATGGAGATATAATTTAATTTGCTGTACTATATTATTTTTTTTATTTGTAACTTGGAATAACTTCTATAGCGCTTCTCGAGTCACTAAAAATCACAAAATTATTGAATGATGATTTTAATTATTTTTATAGCTGATGCAATTCCATACAATTCTGCTGTAAATACCGAAGCATTATTAGGAAGAGAGAACTGATAAGTTTTGTCTTGGGACACTGCAGCATATCCCACCCCGTGTTCTGATTTAGATCCATCTGTATATATTGCGCAATGTGGACCTTTTTGGCTTATATGCTCTACTGTGTGTCGTCTATGGTGTTCTGGTGTATATGAGTTACTTTTTGATAAATACTTGAGGTGTGTGCAAATTCTCATTTTATTCATTGTCCAGGGAGGATGTGATTTTACTATTAAAGGCACTTGTATATTTATATTCAGCAACTCAATCTTCTAGCTCTAATTGGGAAAGGTGGTGGATGGTTATTTATAAATACATCTCTTAATTCAAATAATTTTTTTGTTCCCCACATTCAACTTGTAAAGATGACTTTGGTGATGATCTAAAGGCTCCTGAGCATATTCTAAGGCCTTCATTGTGAACAGGGTCTAACATGTTCGGCGCTGAGTCAGATGCTGAGTCATATACTTCGCTTCCATAATCAATGATGGACAGAACTGTTGCTTTATACAGTACAGTAAGGGTATGTCTATCGGCTCCCCAAGTAGTGTTCGATAGTTTTCTAATTAGATTTAATGCTCTTTTACTTTTAGATTTTACAATGTGGGCTCTCCAGTTCAAGTGAGTATCAAATACTAATCCCAAACACTTTGCTGTTTGGCCAATTGGTATACTATGGTTTCTGATTTTTAAATCTATTTCTTCACCTTTTTTTCCACTTTTTATTTTTATAAAACATGACTGCTTGAGTTTTATCTATGGAAAATTTAAAGCCTACAGATGAGGCCCATTCATCTATTTTTACTATGCTTTTATTAATGTCTCGTTCTGCAAGTTTTATTCGGGATGCTGAATAATATATGGCAAAATTATCCATATACAGGTCACTTTTAATGCCAATAGGTAGATTATTACCGCTAGCATTAATTGCTAAAGTAAACAGTGTGCCACTAAGGACGTTTCCCTGTGGAACACCATTTTCAAGTGGAAATGTTCTACACAGATCATCATCAATTCTCACCTGAAAACTGCGATTTGTCAGAAAGTTCTGTATAAATCTAGGTAAATGTCCACGGATGTTGTTGTTTTGTAAAGTTTTTAATATAGCATACCTCCATGTAGTATCATATGCTTTTTCACAATGTCAAAAAAGACAGCTACAGTAATTTGTTTTCGTTCAAAACCTGTACGTATATGGTCTTCTAAGTTAGAGAGAGAATCTAATGTAGATCTGTTACACTGTGACCCGAACTGAGTGGGAGTCAAAATTTTATTTTCTTGAATGTGCCATGTTAGTCGAGCATTTACCATTTTCTCTAGCAATTTGCATAAGCAGCTTGTTAAAGTAATTGGTCTGTAATTATTTACATTACTGGGATCCTTTCCAGGTTTGGGGATAGGAATTATTATAGCTTTACGAAATTCATCTGGAAATAAATTTCGAAGCCATAAATGATTATAAAACTCTAATAAGTATGACTGCCGAAGGTGCTAAGTGGCAAATAATTGTCACCTCCAGGAACAGATTTATTGCTGTTCGAGAGAGCATATTCCAACTCTGACATTAAATTTTCTATTATAGTATATATCTTCGACTGTTTCAAAATTTATTGCTATTAATTCTATTTTATATTCCTTTGTGTGGAAGTGTTGGTCTAAATTTTTATCACTACTTATATCTGCTAAATTCTCTCCTATTATATTACTTATTTCTTTTGGATCAAATGTTCTTTTCCCACCTTTTAATATGGCATGCCTAGGTGGTTTAACATGGGTACCATTTATTTTCCTGAATTCTTCCCATATTTTTTGTATGGGAGTATTATTAGAGAGATCTGATACGTATTTCCTCCATGAAATGATTCTTCCTTGAATTAGTTCTTTTTTAAATTTTGCAGATATTTTGTTGTATAGAGATTTTAATGTATCAATTTCTAGTAATAATATACTCATTTGTTGTAAATTTCCTTCTAATATCGGTAATGTTTTATTTATTTTACTGAACTTTCTATTCAAATTATCTAATCGTCTCCCTATTGAGTGTTTTACATTTATTAATTCTGTTAACTTATCGGACCACCATGGAACTTTATCTTGTTGGATGGGGTTTTGACTTTGGTATTGCTTTATCAGCAGCATTTTTAATGAAATCAACACAAAATTTATTAGTTTCATTATGGTCTTTTAAATGTTCAAATGGTGGGATATTTCTAGTGCACATTTCATATCGCTCCCAATCTGCTTCATAAATGTTATAGTGAGGGACATGCTTTGCAGGATTATTTTGTAATAAGGAAATTAATATTGGGAAATGATCACTGGTGTGCAAGTCATCAACTGTATTCCAATCTAATCTGTCAACTATACTTGTTGTACACAAAGTTAAGTCTACTGAGGGAAATGTTCCATGTGCTTTTGAAAAATATGTGCTAATTTCGTCATCATTTATACAGCACATGTCGTTTGAATCCACGAACTCTTCTATTTTACTACCTGTTCTATTTGAGTTTGCACAATTACAGTCCCATATTGGGTTGTGAGCATTAAAATCACCTACTCTTAATGTAGGTTCCTTGGTATTGTTAAGTAAATCTTTAAGTTTATCAATGTCGTAATTTTCATTTGGTTGGTTGTATAAATTATAAATTATGTAATTATCGTTTTTATTTGTATTTTAATACTTGATATTTGCAAGTCAGTAAAATTTACAGGTACTCTGTCATAACATACTTTGTTATGTACATATATAGCAGTACCTAAATTTCCTTCTTCTTCTCTAGATGCAGATACTAAGGTATATTTACCAATTATTGATACTGTTTTGCTGACATGTTGTAAACATAGTATCATTGGTTCATATTCCCTTGGTAATCGTTGTATTTCTCCCAAATGTAATCTGGTCTGTAGACCATTTACGTTCCATTATATAATATAATTATTGAAAGTATTACGTTAGTGTGTTCAAGTGTTATTTTCTTTTTGTGAATCATCAATTTGCATTTTTTCTAAAATGCTATTTACAAGTATTTTAGAAAAAATGCAAATTGATGATCCACAAAAAGAAAATAACACTTGAACACACTAACGTAACACTTTCAATAATTATATTATATAATGGAACGTAAATGGTCTACAGACCAGATTACATTTGGGAGAAATACAACGATTACCAAGGGAATATGAACCAATGATACTGTGTTTAAAACATATCAACAAAACAGTATCAACAACTGGTAAATATACCTTAGTATCTGCATCTAGAGAAGAAGGAAATTTAGGTACTGCTATATATGTACATAACAAAGTATGTTATGATACAGTACCTATAAATTTTACTGACTTGCAAATATCAAGTATTACAATACAAATAAAAAACGAAAAACAGATAAACACATAATTTATAATTTATACAACCAACCAAATAAAAATTACGACACTGAAAAACTTAACGATTTACTTAACAATACCAAGGACATTATGTGTCCAATGCACATACTCGTACAGCCCTTTTCGTGAGTGTCTAAACTAGTAGTTTCTTTATTTCTGTATCTTATAAGATTTCGTATAGTGTTTGATAAACTGTCCTTTGTTATGCTTTAGTTTTTGTTGCACAGTTCAATGAAACATTCATTGCATCCACATGTGTTTTCATGTGTCGTTTCTCCGTTTACTCTTGCTGCACCTACTATTGGTGATGGAGTAATCTCTTCTCCCATCACATTATCATTCTTGTCAATGGTTTGTTCCTCTATTATTTCTTTGATGTTCTGCGTGTTTCCACTGGCTTTATCATTACTTTAAGAGGCAAAGGTATATTCTTATTTTTTGGTTTTTGTTCTTTCTTCGTGTCTCCCGCCTTTATTTTAATGGATGTATCTCTAATGATAGTTGGTTTTTTGTTGGTCTTGGGTGGAGTTCTCTCTAAAGGACTCTTTTTTTTCTTTTGCTTCTAATTCATCATAACTATCTTCTATTATTTCTGTGGTGCTTGTGTTATCTTTTAGTTTTCATTTCTCTTAATATCTCAAATGAATTTGAACAAATATTTGTATACTTTTCTTGGTTCTTTGCTATATTAGTTTCTTCTTGCAAAGTAGTTATTTTTCTTTGAGACTGATCTATCAGGGTTTTGTTGCTCTTATCTATTTCCATTTTGTTTCATTGTTTGACCTAGTTACAGTAGAAAACATTCGTTTCCTAGCGGGATCATGCATTCCTCTAACTTTCAATACTAAGTTGGCCTCTTTTATAGGCATTCCTGTCCTTTCCTGAAGTAATTTTAATTCTGTATTGTATATATAATACATACACTCCTTAGATCTCGCATGGTGATTTTGTCCACAGTTAACGCATTTCGGTTCACACCTCCACTGTGTGGTATTTTTGTCAGATCCACAATATGCACATATAGATTTATTACGGCAATTTTTCTTTGTACGTCCATACATACTACAGTTTTGGCACTGTAGTGGTTTTGGAACATACGGTCTCAGTTCTCTGCTCTGGCCCATGGTTTTAATTTTCAACGATAATTCATGGCCTTAGAATTTTATCTTTGCTATTCTCAGTGTTTTTTCATTACTCCGTCTAATGGCTATGTTATATATTTCACAATCTTGTACATTGTTGTACCTTTTTTAAGGGAATCGAGCAATACATTCTTTTCTATTAGTTCTTCATTATTATCAGGGAGTACTATGGTACCCTGTACACTGTTCATATCGTCATGGCTTTTTTATATGTACCTTTATATTATCAATATTTTTTTATAATAAGTTAAGTAGTTTTCTGATTGATTTTTTTTTGTGGTTTCTATCAACCACATCTGATCTTTTATTTGTCTGAATGACATTTCGGTAGTTGAATGTCGATTCAACAGGAAGTTTTCTAATTTCAATGCCGAAATTTTCTTCTCTGTTTCTAATGTCAAGAATTATGACTAACTTCCACTTCCAAAGAAAGAGTCGAAGTGAGTCAAGGTTGGGTCAAGATATTTGCTTTTTTTTTTGGTTTGCTTTTTATTGGGGCATAGGGCTCCAGTGTAATTACATTATTTTTTTCGGATTTTTCCACAGAGAGGTTATCAGAGGAGGTTCCAGCAGTTGTCAACTGTGCCGAGTCGCTACCATCAAAGGGCCCAAGTGTACTTAAATCTTTAACACCACTGAGCATAAAGATTGAGAAGAAAAAAAATATAAACCTGAAAACCTTAAAAAGATATCATCAGCCTTTCATGGAGTTTATTCTTCCACCAATGGCACAAGTGAGAACCGACTCCCAAATGTCCGCTCCCCACCCTACCCCCCAGGGGATGATGGCCCAACATGATTAGAGCGGCCCAAGTTAAGCCAACCCGCTTGCTAAGACTGACAATATTACTGGAATACAATCATACCCACCCTAATCATGTTATGAAACCGCATAGAATGCCGAGAGTCCTATCACCAGAACCGGACCCCCCCTGGAATCCGTAGTCCAGCCCTAAAGAATAGTTCCGCCTGATATCTCTCAGGTCCGAACATTATCGGGCAGTTGATGGTCCTACCACAGTTCCCACTATTTAGCTTCAGATATAAATCCAATCCCAGTTATGATATCATTTCCTGTTTATCAGGTCCAATAAATTTTGGCAAAAGCGGAAAATTCCGCAAAAATTCATTCAAAAGAATGTAGAATGGTATATGGGACTCTTGGACTCAAACCCGGGAACAAATTCCTGGGGTTCAAGAGCCCCTCACAACGTCAAGGTGGTCGCATATCGAGAGGGGGCTCATACCAAGAAAGCAAGTAATACAACAAACAGGTTGTAACGTTAAACGGCAAAATGTGAAGGGAAATAATATTCTCGCCTATAAATAATTGGAAAGACAGAGACCCCTGAGGTTGCAACGGTCCGATTGCCGAGAGCACATTTGGAAAAAAATGGAAGGAATTTGATATTCAAATTTCTTCCAATTATAAATCACAGAATACGTCTAATTTATTTGCCAGGTATTGTCTATTTCCGAAATCCCTTTAAGCCATAATCTCTAGATGAAAAGTTCTCTCTCTCTCTCTCTCTCTCTCTCTCTCTCTCTCTCTCTCTCTCTCTCTCTCTCTCTCTCTCTCTCTCTCTCCGTTTCTCTTTCTTGATGGCAATGCCAAGTAACGACTATAATTGCAGGATTAAATAGGTTTCCATTAATCCGTAATTAATTTTCATACTTTGTCGCCGGTTTCATTTATACAAGCCTACCAAAAATTTCTCTTCATCTGGTGGTAATGCAAGTTTAAAGAACATGATTATAGGTATTTATGAAAGGTTCTTAAATACCAAAAGTACTAAACACGATATCACATTTCCTTTATCTCAGGATAACGTATTCTGAACGGGTAGTTTTCTATGTAAGACTCACTCTCTTAGGCATATCTCTAACACGCAATGGATGCTCCATTTATTGGTGGGGAAATAAAACGAATGGTGTCATCCCAACAGGAGCCTCAGATGCGTCATGACGGGGAAGACCATCATTAAGAAAGACCAAAAATAAAGTCAACATGAAAAACATATTTTCATATTAAAAGTAAAATTTTATTTTAATGTAACGTGCAGTTTACTTCTGACATTCATTCAGAAGTTATTGTAGTCAGAATCATATTACAGAGTACAGCACTAATTCTAGTTTAATGCGTTTATGTACCTAACATACCTCCCTTGTTACAATGAAATCACCCTATTCGTAAAAACTGCAAGCTAGTACCATCTATTGGCCTTTAGGAGAAACATATCCAACCGACTTATTAGGTATTATTTCTTGTCTTGGCCTGCAGAGGGCTCAATCAACACTTTTGTACCTTATACTAGAAATTACTGGACTTTTGTTGCGTTTTTCACGGTAGAAGTGATAAAACCGCAAACCATTCGATTAGTTTTCGTCCTTACCTGTTACTATCACCTCAGTTACTTTACATTTACTTAAAAAATGTATTTAAGTACGAGTGGAAGTATGATCAAATAATAATAAAACTTACGATAACAGATTTCCCATGTAAGATTCCTAACCTTAATGCATCATCTCTTCTCTTGAACTCGCTCATATAATTTTAGGAAACAATTAGAGATGAAAAAAATTTGAATTAAGTGAATGAGTTAGCAAGTTTAATTCACATTAACTTAAGGTAAGGAAGAACGGCGTCAGTGCTGACAATAGTAAAGTTACAATAGCTTTATACTAATACTATACTAATAAATGGTTTGCACCTTAAAATTTTAATATCCTTAGATGTGTCTTTACATAAACCAGTTCAGAAGACTATTTTGAAATGAAGTTCTTGAAACAAAACAAATGAGCTTACTAATCTCTCAAACACATGTTTCAAGAAACGTGAGGGTAAAACGTATTAAGTTTTTAAGTAATAGACCCATTAAAACCGAATGGTAGTGAAAGAATACCAGATGATGAGAGGCTTTTTTCGTGCACAATATCCAGAGTACAAAATTACATGGAAAGAGGCGTCTCCTCTCGATTAAGTCCTGTAAACAAGAAAGCCAAATGAAGCAACAATTCTATTGTGCAAATGGTTTAGGTCCCAAATTGATAAAGAAGAGAGGAGAAGAGAAGCTTCGCAGCATTCCTCATATTACCGGTCTCTCACTGACCCTAACAACTAAACAATGGCTTTTATATAAATACCTGCATATTAACAATGGAAACCTGTATATATCCCTCCATCGTCTACAAAGACAGACAAATGAAGTAAGACTCCACTAGTTATAGGAATCGTTATTCATTTTCATTTATTTGCTAACAAGAAGCCATGGCCACTGTCGTCATACCATCAATCAAACAGCGAACCTCAATAAAGGTATCTGGAAACTAAAATTGTCGGGAAGTCAACTAGGAGATTTTAATTTAAAAAAAAAATACATGCTATAAAGGACCATCTCCTTACCATCATATCTTCAAGGTAGGAAAGTTATTAGTAAAGACCCTTCATCCATTCAAATATACAGATAAGCTACCTAACCTGCATAGAATCTCACAAGAACGATGTTCAGCATAATATTAATTAGGCCTCACCCCTCACGATAAAAGAGACACACTGCCGAAAACATATCTCCAAACCAAAAAAATAGAAGAAATTCGATGTTCACATAAGGCTCATACTTTTCACTTCCTCTGATTATAAATCACAGAACACGTACAATTCATGTGCCAGATATTGTCTCTTCCTGAAATCCCTTTAATCCATAATCACTTGATTAAAAGTCCTCTGCGTACTCTCTGCCTTTGATATCACTCATCCTTAACTAATATAGATACTATGTTCATTACCAGTTTCTTATGTACAAACCTCCTCAAAGCTCTCTCTACCTTCATGTGTTTTAGCACACGATTAAAGGTATTAATGGGCGCTTATTAAATCCCGATATTGATAAAACACCATATCACATTTCCCAAGGTCTCAAGTCGGCTAGTTTTATACTCAAGTTTTTATTTCTGTAGACTCATTCTCCTACACAAATTCTAATATGCAATGTATACTCCATTTATTGGTGGGGAATTAAATCGTGCTCTCTCGTTAAGAACCCTAGGTGCGTCACAAAGGGAGAGACCTCTATCATGAACGACCAAAAATAAAGTCAACATGAATATATTTCTTTCATATTAAAAGTGAATGATCTGCATCTGTGAGTGATATACATACACACACACAAACTATATATACATACATATATATATATATATATATATATATATATATATATATATATATATATATATATATATATATATATATATATTACATGGAATTGATATGTAATTTTACGAAATCCGGGGATCTTTTGCAACATATTCATTCATTTAAGGTTTTCTTTTTTATGTCTTATCATCTGAAAGAAAGGATAATGAAATGTGAAAACGGAAAAGGAATACAGACACCCGAAAGATTTACACGACATCATTAGACTTCCCTCATTACATTTCACTTCATCAAAATTAGGATGGAGAGCATTTTATCTTTTAGATATAATTAACATTTAATTTTCATATTCATCATTACCGAAGAAGCAAGCTATTTTATTGCTGTGGCTATGATGTGGCATGCAGTTTCTAAATGAACTTCTATTAATATGCAGTTAATAAATATAATTAGCGTAAAATGATATTAGGGACCACTCGTTTCAGACAGACAGACAAATAGACAGAGGTGATGTTATTTATAAGATGAAAAAAATATGTTGTAAAATAAGTCAACCAAAGTTTCGCTTAACATCCTGAAACTACGGATTACTTAAAATTAAACGATCCATCCAATAAGAATAAACAACGAATTAATTTCATTCTTTTAGTATAATTGCAATGACAATTTGCACAAAGTAAAAATAAAAACTGCAGTAACCGTTAATGAAAGGGTAAACTTATTTGCAAATCGGTCTTCCATTACATTTATATGGCCTCATTTCCCCTCAACGTTACTATATTAAGGCTAACCCCAGAATTATTGCATAACTGTCGCTGCATATGATAAGATATGTAATTTTTCTTTCTAGTGTTGTTTTTGATGACATCCCTTTATTAACATTTTGCATAATAGTAACATAGAAAGGTTTAAAGGATACTTGACTTAACACACGAATGAACAAATGTTAAGATTATCATTATGAGGTGAAATCTCGTTCCAATGCTGAGGAAGTGGCTTAATTCCCTAAACATTGCTAGAATTCCGCCCCTCGGGCTTTTAGTTTCTTCCGTATGGCGACTTCTTGAACTTATGTTAGGAAGAATAATTTTTACTAAACACAATATTTGTGCAGGCCTAGCGGTTCTCAGCGCTTATTTCTGGATGAGGTAGCGCGCCTCAAGCCCTGGCCCCTTAGTTACAATCCACTTACCGTCTAATTACCTCAAAATACCTTGCGAATTCCGGAAATACACATTGTAATTTTTCAAAAAAAAAAAAAAAAAAATTATCTTTCATTGAAGCTAAACTTGAATTCTTTTTAGAGGGAGGTGAGGTTTTCATTTACATAATATGCATATTACAAAACTTGCTACACACATTTTCTGTTTCCATTAATAAAACACTTAAAATGCATACAATACAGTGTGCACCTTTTATTATGAATATTTGAAACATACCTTTACATAACCTTTACATTACCGGTAGAAAAGACTTTAAGGCGAAGGCCTGAGGGTCCTTCGCAAGTCCTCGACTAGTTTCAGTTAACTTCGAAATGTTCATAATTTCCTTCGTACGTGACTTTGCAAGAATGCATTTGACTATTTTTAGTTTCTGATGTATTGGATTTTGTGCTACAGTTTTAAATCAGCATCCAAGAATACAGATTCCAATGTAGTCACGATGGAAAGATAAGAACAAAGACCGACAAACAATACATCTATATATATATAGTGTGTGTATTTATTTATTCATTCATTTATGTGTATATTTGTGTGTATTTATGTATGTATGCAAAAATCTCAATAACATGTGATGTATGAATGCAGATGCACCACAGGGAAATGAAACAATGGGAATGAATCCAGACCGGTTTAACCTTTAGTCTTCTAAAACATCTTTAACAGGAGTCAGGGTTTCATTTTCACAGTGGTTGTATATATATATATATATATATATATATATATATATATATATATATATATATATATATATAGCATAATACATATATGTGTATATATCTATATCATTACTGACAGGACCTCATTCCAACTGGATGATATATAGTGGAGATATTTGAATGAGGTCCTGTTAGTAATTCTACTAATGCACAGAACAATTGTGTATGTGATAAAGTTAATATATATATATATATATATATATATATATATATATATATATATATATATATATATATATATATATATATAATATTCACAAATATTAAGCCATAAATATCGTTTAATTTACATTTCACAATACCTCGGTAATAAATTACACTCAAGGGGAACTACAATTTATAGTTGCTTCGTTAAAGTCACTGTTTATTGTCTCTAATCCAGGCAGCTGTTCTAATTCTGCTGGTGACGAACCTCTTATAAATTAAATTATAACTCCCTTTGTGGCCCAACATCTGTGAATATGAAAAATCATGGTATACGTGACGAAAATTTACATATATATATATATATATATATATATATATATATATATATATAATACATATACTGTGTATATATATTGTATATGTGTGTGTATACAGTATATACACATACACACACACACACATATATATATATATATATATATATATATATATATATATATATATATATATATATATATATATATATATATATATATATATATGTGTATATTTATATGCACATATATGCATATATACAGTATATATATATACTTATATATATTTGTGTATATATACTGTATATATATATATATATATATATATATATATATATATATATATATATATATATATATATATACAATATATAAACAACTTCACAACATACTCAGCACCAGTCTTAATTGGATCGAGAGCTACTGGCTTGATATTCGAATTACTTAGCCTGGCCTGCGGAATGACTTCTAATGAAAATAATTTCACTCGGGAAATAAGACCACAAGAAGATATGGATGAATTAAACTGTTCTTTTCAGTGTAAATAATCTTCCATATATGAAGATTTTGGAACTGACTATTGATCCTGTATTTAAGAAACTTATTTTCATTTTAATCATGTTGCAGTATCTTTACTGGCTGACTGAAGTCAAAAGAATGGAATAAAATTGATTTCTTTTATCAGGCATTATAATTCACTGAATATTCCTTATTGTCAAATACAGTAGAATTTTCACCGACTTGCTACTAATTAACTGATAAAAGGAATAATTATGCAAATTGTTATTATTCGTTCATCTGAGTAAAGATCCTTTTTTTATCAAGCTTTCTGTTTACTTGTATATAGTTGTCTTATTTTGTATAAATCTACGATTTACGTAACTTTCATTTCTCTGGCAACACCTCACTTAGGTTCTATCACTCTCTAACGCACAATTAATATTTCCCCCTCTATTATTATACATGCTGCTAGATATAAGCATCGAGAAATGATTTTGGAAAGTAACTTCCGAAAACTTTTCACTAGGTTAAGAACGCAGCGTGTATGAAATCAGACAGATGGCTTTGCTATTTTTAGTAGTAAGAATAAAAACTGAACCGTTATAAGAAATGTTAGTAGTTTAAATCTTAACCATAATATAAGAGAATTTGCCTCAAACGCATCCAAACCAAGCCAAGCAGACTACGAAGAAGAAAATCGTATGCAGCACGAAATTAGCGAAAGACGAGGCTGAGAAACAAACAAGCAAAGAGAGCGAGAAAGAATGACTAAAGAACTGAGAGGGAGAGAGAGAGAAATAACGGAATCCCATTCTTAAAACATTGTATTACCGGACTAGGCCTAGACTTTTTTCCATACTGTTAAATTAACTGACGAAATTCAGTACTTTTAACATAAAAATTTTAACGTTAAAGAATATACCCTACCCTTTCATAACTCAGTGCTCATCGAAAAGTGCGTAAGATTTTCAGTTAGGCTGAACTTTTCCTTACCACTTATTAGCAATCCTTCATTATTGTTATCCAGTTCGAGGTAAAATTGGCACCCCGTAGAAAAGCAAACCAATAAAAGTCCCTCCAATTATGATTTTTTGTTCATTTCACTTATTTGGATTGGCAATCATGTTAAGCTTTTGCTGTGTTTAGTAACAGAGAGGGGGAATTGCATTCTTGTAAGTACGTCTATGCTAATTTTACCTCACACCACCCTTGCCCATAATGTCCTATCAGGGTCAACAAAATAATAGACCGATACTCGAGGTCAGGGCCTGACGATGTTCATAGTTTTCTAGGTTAGTAGCCAATCAATTGCCGAATGTCAGAAAGGCAGAAACATATTTCAAAATCGTTAAAAATAAGGCGCTTCTTTCAGCGTCACTGGGAAAGCATTTTGAATACTGAGCTTCATAATGGCTCAAAGAGGATAAGCACATTGATAAAATATCGTTTTTTATTTTAAATCAATCTTTTTGCAATATTTTATACGTCGATAAACTCATGGTTTCCATAAAATACAGCCCAGCTTTGTTACTAGTTAGTTCTCTAATGTTCTCTCGCCAGATTTTTAAAGAACCATTGTAGCATTAACCCCCCGCTCCAACCACTGAAGGTCTAAGCCAGTTTTAGATGTGCTTTCTACCAAACTTCATATAACAAGCAATATATGGAAAGTTAGTACTGAGATCAGTATGAAAGAAAGGCAATAGCATACAAGTATGCAAACTTCGGACTAGAAAGGAATTGCGTGACGTCTGACCGAGCCAGTCGTACATTTTGTACAATTCTATTCATGACTTTTAGTAATTGTGGAAAAATTTATGAAGAAAAGGACGTAACTGAAATATGTATGTTAGACACTGGTAGTATGAGCGGGATGTATGCATCTAAGAAATCGTAAAAACCTAGGCAATGGCTCGAGTCTGTAGTGCGTTTCTTATTATACAGACTGTCAGTTATAAAAGACATATAACAAATTGATTTAAAAAAATATATTATGCAGTCAAGTCATTTGGAATATTTACAATAGTTTCATACATTTTAAAGGAAGTTTTCTTAATATATATTGCTGATTAAAAACAAGAAATTTTACATCAGAAAAGTGCAGACTGCCACAGTGGGATAAAAGCGATTCAGTTTCAGCTGGGGCTTTGAAGCCTATAATCATCAGGTTGAATAATTTCCCGCCGCCCTCCTTCGCTGGTTGTTCGTGTACGTTTACAAGCATTTCGTACTGGTACTTAGTTTTTATATCATTATGGCCCGGGTATATCTGTAGTAACTCAAAAGGATATATCTATCATCAAAGTTATTTTTCTAACTTTTTGTGCATAATCATGTGTTTTCCATATAAGTGCTTTGGTATGAATTCAAAGTCTATTTGATTACATTCGATATCATGAGCAGCGTTGCCATGACATACTGTTAATGAATACAATGTTCCGATAACAGATCAGTTGGCACCGACATTAGTAGGTTATCTGTAAACACCGTATTTAAACACATTACTAGTTTTATCCATTAGGCAATCCGAAAAGGGTTGGCACCCGTCCTTTTCCATTTCCACAGTGAATTTAATTGATGGTAACAATTAATTTAACTTGTCAAAAAAGTTATTATATTTTCGTTCCTGGCCAAATACAAATTATTGCAACATAACTGAGCCAAATTACAATGCGTGGAGTGATTTGATTAATATTTTGCTTTCAAAAAATTCCAAATACAAGTTACTTAACCCTGGATATCGAGGGTTACCCATTGCCATACCAAACTTTTGCGAGTAAAATTTCCGACTAAATTCAAATTACATCCTTTTACACAATTTAATCAGTTCAATCAGAGCGTTTTTGGAAAATGGTATATCAAGCTGTCTGTTTTCTAACAAATCCGATCAAAATTCCAGGAGATCGTCAATAGGTACTTTTGTGAATAATGATACATCAAAACTTACTTGCCTGGTTTCAGTATCAATCTGTATTCCATCAAATTTTTGTTTTGGGTTTTTATTATACCATACATATAGGCTACGGTAGCGATGGAGAGGTCACACACAACTTTTTTAATAGGCTTTCATTTCCTTTTAATATATTTTTTCAATTACTGTTGAAATTACTATTCACATTGTCTAATGATACAAGAATACAATTTCACTTCACTCTCTTATAGCTTTATTGTGAAACTATTCTGTCCACATTCGGTCTGATATACAGTCTCTTTTCTGTCTCTGTCTGTTGGCTGTCTCACTGTATGTCTGTCTCGGGCACTTCAGCATTCTATTTCGTCATTTTATTTTTCCGTGAGTTCATCTACCTGTCTGTCTCATTATCTACCTTCAACAGAACTTTTCTACAAAAGGGTCTATTCTCTTCACACAATAACACTAATAAGAATATCGGCAATTAAATGAACACTAAAATCCTGCTCAGCCCTCATCACTAATGAGTCCTTGATAATGAGAGGACTCAGGATCTCAAAAGCCCTCTGAAAATCATTTCAGAACGAGCTAATTAATAATTATATGCACAACTTAACTTCTCGATTTCCTCACACCTATCTGAAAGCGCTTTACCCTGTAAGCACTGAATCCGAACAGGAAATATATGAAGATACTCTAACCTTCCCGGAGGGATTCGAACTCAGGCACGTTAAGGCACCGGAGTATTGTTGGTTGAGGCGTACTCACTCTAATTTTACATGCATGGGGTCGAATCCCGCCTGGATTCGCAGTTTATTTACATATTTCCCTTTCAAATTCAGTGCTTACAGCAGTAAGCAATCATTATGGCGATCTGCTGGAGTTTTTATCGGATTTATTAGAAAGAAGAACGCTGGATATACCCTTTTCTAAGAACACTCTAACTGAACTGATTAAATTACTTATAAAAAATTTCAATTGGAACTCAATGGGAAATTTCACTCAAAATTTTTGTATGGCAATGGGTAACCCTTTACCTCCAGTGTTAAGTAGTTTGTATATGAATTTTTTTTAAAGCATAATATTAAAAAAAAAAAAATCCACGTAATATAGTATGGTTCGGGTGTCGACAATATCATTTGTATATGGCCAAAGAACGAAAATATAAATAAATTTTTAACAAATTAAATTAATCAGTACCATCAACTAAACTCACTATGTAAATGGAAAAGGATGGGTGTCAACACCTTATTGGATTTCCTAATACACAAAACTAGTAATGTGTTTAAATACAGTGCTTACAAGAACACCTACTATAGCAAAATCCACCTAGCTTTGCAGCTAAACCCCCCCCATTGATTACGTCACGACCATTCCTTGAAGGTGATTGGTTGGCAATGGTTTCGAAAAGTTGGTTAATCTGTGGTTCTTTTCATCTTCATTTATTTTGCAATGGTTGTTATATCGAACTAAAATACGTTCTGCTGATTATCAAAAGGAAACGTTATATTATCCCCTGAAATAAGCTCATAATACACATCTCCCCAAAAATGAAAAAAAAAAAAAAAAAAAAAAACAGGAAAATATGAATGAAATAAGGAGTGTTGCGCGATGCTGCAATGTTGTTTCGTAAATGAGGTTCACCTGAATACGGAGGTGACACACGGAATGACTGCGTTCGAATCGGTGCGCTTGAATCACTGGACAATGATAATTACCGTCTGATATTGTCAAGCGTGTTCACCAATCTAAATTTAAACACAAAGACTTTCTTGGAGTAATGCAGACTGGTATTTCATATTGGTTTCAAGAAATTTTACTACATTTTAATAGTCATAAATTCGATTTCATTGCAATCGTTTGCACATTCGCTGGGATGACAAGCAGTGATTGCTCTCTATAAAACCAGAATATAACTGTTTAACTTAAAGTTACAGTATGATACGCTATACAAGTCATACTGGATATAATTTGCTGAGAATTTTCTTAAGGACATTATCTCCTTTCGAAATAATAGGATCATAAAAAATTATGTAGACCTATAATGCCCTATGTCTTTTTGTCGGTTTCCGCAGCTTATGACGCTTGGATTACATGCCTGTCTTATATTCAGCCGTTTTATTGTGGTTCTTGTTGCGTTTATTCTTGTTTTTGTTGCTGCTGTTATGGTGCTTGTAGTGTCTTCGAAAATTTTTCATATGGTAACCTAATATTGCTGAATAAACATAGACCTATTCATAAAATACTGGTGTAAAGAATCTCCCTAATCTTGTTAACTGAAAATTAATAATTTGATTTAATTAAAAAATAACAGATCTTTATGAATATAGTCTACGTTAGAATATTCTCTAAAAGAGAGAGAGAGAGAGAGAGAGAGAGAGAGAGAGAGAGAGAGAGAGAGAGAGAATTTACTGACTTATGTATCCTTTTGTCCAACATAGTAATCTACAAGAATGCCCCCAAAATCAAGTGATTCATGGGCTACTCGCAGACTGGTTTGTATCATCTCATACATAACTTTTTCAACTATCGTTTATTTTTTTCTTATTTCGTTAAGTATCTTATGATGCCGTCATACCATATCCTTCATTTTCATAGAAATGCTACAGCAGCCTTATATTTACTCATCACAGTAATACAATTTGTTATCCCTTTTGTAAATATATTTTCAATATAGTTCACTGAGAGCAGTTTGATAGTTGTGTGTAGGGCTGAGACATTCCTATGATTGATCTGTGTGCGCCATCGGCTACGTGCCCACAAGTTTTACTTTATTCTCTGTGGTATAAGTGGTGTTACAATTACTATGGCCATCCACACATGTATGTGTAGGTGCCCTTGCTTAGACGTGTACATTCCACTTTATGCATATACATTATATATCGCGGAGTTTATGTTAATTAAAAGCTACTCCATTTCCAACAGATACGGGTAGAAAACTATTTGCAATAAGAAATTGACGTGTAGGCCTATGCCCTGTCATTGCCTCAAGATATAAGAAATTGACGTGTAGGCCTATGCCCTGTCACTGCCTCAAAATATAAGAATTTGACATCTAAGTCTATGCCCTGCCATTGCCTCAAAATATAAGAAATTGACGCGTAGGCCTATGCCCCGTCATTGCTTCAAAATATAAGAAATTGGCGTGTAAGCCTAATCTCTCATTGATATTAACATCTGACAAACAGGATTATGATGAATTAATACCCTAATATTGGAATTGGCTGCATAAGTCTATGCTTCATTTCAATTATTGTGGTCTATGTGGGATCGCTTATGTGGACCAACACCAGTTTACAAGATAAAAAAAAACAAGATGATTGTGTATTTAGGATGCGCATGATAAAAAAAAAAAGTTGCACAGACAAAATGATCGAAGTTGTTCATAATGATGTATAACTTAACATATCTTTTATCGGAGATATCAATTGCATACTTCACAACTCCGAGAACTCAAGTCTGTGGTGTCATGATTCATGCACGAAACTCAACATTACCGAACGGAGTCAAATCCGCACTGGTAATCATTTGGACTGTTAACTAGTGTGACGTCATTCCCCCTTCGAGAGCTAGCCAATCACTGGCGTGCAGTGGGCGGGGCTTAGCTGCAAAGCTAGGTGGATTCTGCTATAATAGTTCTGCCTATGTGCATGTTTATTGTGGTCAGAGCAACAAAGTTAAGAAATCAGTGTTCACATCTATATGTTTTAAGTGCACTACGTGTATGTAGCCCTCAATATATTAATGGTGAAATAGATAAGATCAGAATACGTGAAAAAAATTGAAATATCCTGACTGTGCATTAAGAAATGCATTAGAAGCGGCAAAAACGACTTTGTAACAAATCAGAAAAACTTATAAAAAAAAGACCTGCTTGTATAACATTATAATGATAATATGAAAGATATCCCCCATCTTCTTAAGAATTCTGGCGTTAACGTAGCATTTAAGAATAATAAAACAACCAAACATTTACTTACAAAGAACTCTCTAGACGGTACTGAAGGATGAGTAGGCTTTATAGAATTCCATGTAAGTCCTGTGATCACTTTTATTTTTGTCAAACTGGAAAACACTGGAGAAGAGAATAGGACAGCATAAAAAAATGTGTAAACTATACACAGGAGAACAATGGAATTTTCGTGCATGTAAGTGAGGACAATCATACAATCAACTGGGGGGGGGGGGGCAAAAAAAAGATAGTTTATTCTAATAATGCACTGGAAAGGAGTCTAGTTTTATAAAAAGAAAATTATGGCTATAATGGCAGTCAAGGCATGTATAAACTTGATCCTATAATTTTAAAAGAAATTTGTTAAATGTGTAAAATTAAGGAAGATAGTGGATAAGTATGGAAAAAAGATTGTCATATTTGTAAACACAGTACAAGGCCCAAGCACTAATGAGTTTTGTCGCCCCTCCCCTTTTGACACCTGTCAGGTCAGGAGTTTAAGTCCCCAACGGTTTTTATGTTTGTTCGTACTGTCCCCCTGGCATATATATTGTGATTTCTACCACTATCTATCAGTCATTCGTTAATAGCTTAAAATTAAAATCGAAACCGGTCAGGACCTACACCCAGTCTCTCATTTTTTTTATCTGTGGTGATGTCGTAATATGTATGTATGGATGTATATATACATACATATATTTATATATATATACATATATGAATGTCTTTTACCGTAATACCAAAGTGTAATATGAATATAAGAAGGCCCATAAAACACTATTTGAATGTTGCAACCATATATTTCGAGCATTTCCTTCTGTGCCCCTGTTCACTGGAAAAATATGGACATGAAATGTTACAGGAGTATATATACATATGCTTTGTATATATACTCCTGTAACATTTCATCTGTCCATATTTTACCAGTGAACAGGGGCACAGAAGGAAGTGCTCGAAATATATGGTTGCAACGTTCAAATAGTGTTTTAAGGGTCTTCTTATATTCATATACATATATTGTTATCCCAATTTTGTGCGTTAGAGTGAATGTTCAGACGTTTAGTGGTTATTCATAGGTTTTGTAGGTATAAAATATGTAATATAGTTATGATAAACTGATAGTAATTGCTCTTCCATTCAGCGGAAGCATTTCTCGTATGTGATGCATAATTCATAATGGGAGGGATGTCAGTGATATTAAGTGCCGCTTCTGAAACACTGTCTGGATTAGTGACAATCATTGATTAATGCCATTAATAGGTATGAGACAATATCCAGGTATTGAGGCTACAATGTGAATATATTTCGTTTTTATATATATATATATATATATATATATATATATATATATATATATATATATATATATACACAGTGTATGTGTGATGTATGTATGTATGTATACATATATACATATATATATATATTAATTTTATCACATACACAACTGTTCTGTGCATTAATACAATTACTAACAGGACCTCATTCAAACTGGATATTTATACATAAACATATTATATGTACTATGTGTCATATATATATTTATGTATGTATATACAGTACATACATACATATAATATATATATTCGTATTGGTCATCATATTGATACATCACTATATCAACATTTTTCTGACTAATCAATATCAACTATTTCTTTTAAACTGCATCGATCCCCTTGAAACAGATGTCCTCAAGGGAATCATTCTTTGATCTGTCTCTTGCAAATTACACAGGTAAACCTAATTAAACAGGGACTGCTGATGTGGCTTGTGCAATGAAACTGGTTTGATGATGCAGTTTGAAAGAGACCAAGAAATGGAGGCACTTCGGAGAGTGGATGACTCATATTCTCATTTAGCTTCGAAAACATCACAAAGGCATGAAATCCTTTGATATGTAAACAGTTAAAGCAAAGTGAGCGAATGCTCTTTGTAATTCTTAAATATATATATATATATATATATATATATATATATATATATATATATATAATATATATATATATATATATATATATATATATATATACGTGTGTGTGTGTACATATATTTACATGTACCATATAGTAGTATGTGTCTGTTTGTAGTATCTTACCAGTATGCTTTGACGTCTGTTTCCTTCTCTCTCTCCCTCTCTTTGTAATTTTTAATATATACATACATATATATATATATATATATATATATATATATATATGTATATGCATATACAGTATATATATACACATATATTTATATGTGTGGTAAATTAGTAAGTGTGTGTGTTTGTAGTATCTTACCTGTATGCTTTGACGTCTGTTTTCTTTTCTCTCTCTCTCTCTCTCTCTCTCTCTCTCTCTCTCTCTCTCTCTCTCTCTCTCTCTCTCTCTCTCTCTCTCTCTCTCTATTAATTTCTATATAAGTGGATAAAATACTGTTCTCTACAGTGAGCAATGAATCTCATACACATTGCAGTAGGTACCTGATATCTACCCACACTAACTCACCAGTCTATGATTCCTTTTACACACACACACACACACGTGTGTGTGTATATATATATATATATATATATATATATATATATATATATATATATATATATATATAGAGAGAGAGAGAGAGAGAGAGAGAGAGAGAGAGAGAGAGAGAGAGAGAGAGAGAGAGAGAGAGAGAGAGAGAGAGAGAGAGAGAGATTGAAATATTTTTGGAGGGATATTGTCATGCCTTCTCTAATACAATGTTTAATGGTATTAACACTCGTAACTCCGAGAGTAAGTTCGACTCTGTTTGTCTGGTAACAATCCAGAGGTCCATCTTCTGAACGTCACTATCAGTAAAACAATAACAGAAGTTATCATACAAGGGAAAGGGAAAACACTATGAAAACATAGGGTGTCATGCAAAAAAACATATTCAAATACCAAGTCTAGCCTCTTAGAGTGGTATCATCGATTCTTTCGCAGATCAATTTCAATGAAAATATGAAACACAAAACACTATAGATTTCCATTTGGATACCTTGCCACTTGTGACTGCACACCTGTGATGAGGCATTTCTGGCCGATTGTTTGTTTCTCTGTTACTCCAACATCTACTGCAAATACAAACTTGTCCGAGACAAGATGGCGGCTAATTTGACCGCCATCTACGTAAGGCTGTCACCTCTACTTAATCCAACTCTGCGGTCACCAATTACAGTTTACTATCTATTTGTTAAAAAATTCAAAAGTGATACTTTAAAAACATTCATCCAAGTCCAGTATGCCAAGTTTGACTTCAAGGACCTTGTGAGTTGTGACTAACACGGTAAAAATCAGTACTTAAGTCAAGACTAATCAATCATACGGACTTCTTTAAAAACATTCATCCAAGTCCAGTATGCCAAAAACCTAGTCTTTCCCCTGTATGGTAACTTCTGCTCATGGGGGAAAAATTAGATTTCTGTTTCTGGTTTACTGAGATACTGATATTAACATTCAAAAGGTTCACGCCGAATTTTATTACCATTAGCAACTCCATGATTACGAGTAATACACAGAACTATGTAGTCAGCATAATACAGACTATATAATACAAAGTGCTGACGAAGATAGACGGCTTGGTGTGGACCTCTGGACCGTTACCACACAAACCGAGCCGAACTCACTCTCAAAATTACGAGTAATCATGCCTTAAACTCCGGAAATGGAAAAACGAGCATCAACAACTCCCAGGTCCTTATAAAAGCCAAACTGCCAACTGGGGAACAGAGAAAGCAATCAGACATTTTCTCAAAAGACTTTCGAAAACTTTAAATAACATCGAAGTTACAGAAACTGGGTGGTAATTACTAGAGCATGAGCTCCATTCCTTCATTTACTTAATGGAGTAGCATTACCAAATCTCCAAAATAGAGAAAAAGAGACCCTTCTCGCAAGTTACAGAAATATAAACCCCAATGTTAAGGGTGAATAAGCAGAATCCTCTCTGGGAAAAAGAAAAATTACTAGTTGGATGCAGACTTCCGTAAGCATTGAGTTCAAATGAAAGATTCAAAAGTTCACGTAATCAAAATGCTAAACTGGTCAGTTTACCTTTATGAAAAAAGGAATGGGGCATAAAGTTTCCCATCACACACCTTACTGCAAATATAACCAAAAGGTTGCCTTTTCCTTGTACAGTGAATGACACAGCCACAAAGTTTAAAAGAAGGAGTCACTACAGAGTCTAGGCCATACAGTCGTTCACCATTAATGTTCATCAGCCACTCTGGCTTGAATACTGAAAGTTAACCTGAGTCTAGTAGGCTCTTTCCTTGATGTTACAATGTCATTTACGTTATCTCTACCACTAAAGAAAGTGGCTAAATTAACGGGCTCATGAATGTGGCAAGTCAAGCCATCTGAAGCACTGAATGAATTAAATCCTTGGCGAATGTCATTGGAGGAAGAGACAGAAACAATGCTCCCCGTGTCGTTGTTGTCAAACAGAAAATCGCAAGAGTGGCTCATCATACAGCTGAACAAGTTTCAGAATATGTTGACGGCAAATCTGAGAGGAGTTGAAGAAACATCTGCTGACGCATTCCAATTAACAACGAAAGACTGAATATACTCTGGGAAATTATAAGCTTGGTCACTTTAAGAGTGAAGATTATATCAATATTTATTTCCATGAAAGTAAGATTATGTTCACACCCTATAGAGAATTCGCAGCAACCAAGAAAAGATGTTTGGTTATGGTCACTGAAGTATAACTAACGAGGTAAAATTACCATTTGTGGATAAAAACCATTTTAGAAAGGGAACTGAATAAAGAGGTGGAATAATTGAGACAGAAGATGGGGAACAGATAGTCGAACAGGGAAATGGAGTTGCAGCTGTCACCTCTTCAGCCCAGAAAGTATACTGTCAAATTTGTCCAATACATCACTCAGTAAATAAATTAAAACGCCCAACCCGAAAGGAAATGGATACAAAAGCAGATACGAGTATTTCAAATACTTTGGATATGGTAAGGTAGGACATGTGAAGGTTAAATTTCCCATCAAGAAAAGCAACGAGAAATTTCGACGGTGCTATAGGCTCAGATGTGGGCTTAGGTATCTGAGTTTATTGAATGTTTAACAAATATATATTCCCTAATCCGCTCCAGGCGCCGTTATCTGTAGCCCTCAGTGCCTTACTCATATAGCTGAAATATGCCTTCATCAGTATTGAAAGAATGATACTGTTTATGAATTAAGGAAAAAAATAATTCAATTGTTCTATATTCCTTTAAGAAAATATTGAGATTCTGTCAAAAATATTTCAGCTTGCGACAGGTTTTATGTTAAAAGAACAATTATCTTAAATCATGCTCCCTCTATGAAGTGCTTATAAATTCTTCAGAATCACATGAAAAACTATCACGGAAACCGTTTTTCACAGTTTTAGAATACCCGGTGATACTCTAAACACTTACCCTTAATTTTAAAATATATCGTGATTTTTATTTCTCCTACTGAAGATGGCTAGGACAATAATAATTATTATCATTAATATCAATGTATGAAACATAATATTACCTGAACACAAAAAGAGACTGATTTGTTCAATTTCATTTTATTAAAAACCTCAGTGTGATATTCCTCTTCACACAATCTCACGCAAATATTGCATCGCAGGTCGTCTTTTCGCGACCACATTTCTTCCTGACGACAGAGCTCAGAAAATATGTGATCATAAGGAAATTATAACACCCTCCGTATATCACAAGGGTGCGGCTTCAGCCACATCAGGAAAGAATAAAAGCGCAGCGGTGTCCCTGAAAAAGTGTCGTGTAACTCAGATGTTTATAGGCGGTATTTTCCTTTTAAAAATGGAACGCGCTATCAGTTTTGGAAGACTTTGGAAGGCACTGCTCATGTTGTGCAATCAGTGAAAGAGATGCGTTGAGGATAGAAAGGGAGAGTGTGAGATACAGAAGCAGTAAATTACAAATCCTAACCATAAACTAAAGTAAAGCACATAAACGTAGACTTTTTTAATTACTGGTAATTTAGAAAATTTGCCTATGCGCCATTGTCTTAGATACCAGTTAAGAATCTACTTACAGGCTAAACATCATTTAAACACACACACACACACACACATATATATATATATATATATATATATATATATATATATATATATATATATATATATATATTGCACTCATGATAAATCGAAAGAAAGTTCTATAGTAAGAATAAATAAATATGGAGAAATAAAATAAAGTCAAAATAAAGAACTTCGCTTTAGTCCGTGTTTGCGGACTTATTCGCTAAATAAAAGCAAATCAAATTTATAAGAATCCTGTTTCACGGGATTTAGAAATTACTCAGTGCATTGATGGTTTAGTGAGTCACAGTATTTTCATCATGTCTATTAAGAAAAGAAATCGTCCGGGTGGTATATTTCAAATAATTAACTACAAATACGTTTAAAGTATATTTGGTTTCTGTTGTGTTATCTTCTGGCAGAACGATATTTGGCACAGATGCAATTAGAACCATTGTGTTTCTTTCTCTGAAAATTCTAACACAGTTAATTTTTTACAAAATTAGTGTTATCATAAAAAGTTCTATACGGAGAGTAAGGCCATTAACATTTTTGTCGTGGCTTACATACCCACAGAGCTTTCTCAAAATCCAAGATGTGCCATACATTGCCTCATGCATGTTGAGCAAGTGCGCTGTAACTATTTTCTTGCGTCTTTCTTTTTCGTTTTTCCATTAAACGCCCGCTTTCCCTGATATTGTATTCATTACAGTCTTCCCAAGGAATAACGTATAACCGAATTTCATCTTGTTGCCAGTGGGTTTTCCCTTAACAAGTATTTTTTTTTCTTTTTTTAAGCAGCTATTCAAACCCAACTCTCCTTCATGGTAGTGATTTGTGGATGTTGAATGCGGATGAGAGAGGGGGAAAGGTAGGTAGGAGTTATTGAGATGAACTATTTGCTTGGTGTGCGTGGAGTAAAATATATTGAAAGGATAAGAAATGTAGGTATGAAAAATGTAGTCAAAGGGTTGGAAAAGTGGATGTAATTTGCATGTTTTGGGAGGAAGGAGAAGAGAGAGGCCGAGAAAGTGCTGGATGAACGAAGTAACGATGTTGGAACGCAAGTGCGCCTGGATATACAGAGCACGAGTGCGTGCATGACCGATTTCAGTAGCGCAATGTTATAGTAGGGGAGGCCAAGGCGCTGCTGATGAGCCTTGCTTGTGGTTTAAGTTGTGGACGTTTTCTGGATAAAAGTTCATAACATTATTCATGATGATCGTGGCAGTGAATAATTTTGGTTTTTCTCTAGAGCCATCCCTTATTTGTGTGTGTGTGTGTGTGTGTGTGTGTGTGTGTGTGTGTGTGTGTGTGTACTAAGACCTAAATATCGTTCAATATGGAATTCACCACGCCTTAGGAATAACTTACGTCCAGGGGGAATTATAAGAAGTAAGTGCTTCTGCACCTGGAGTCCAAGTCACTGTCTATCGTTGTTTCTAAACCAGGCCACGATTCGAATCCCGGCCGGCGCAGGAGCCCTTATCAGTTATAATTCCTCCTGAAAGGTAAGTTATCTTCAAATATTTGTGAATATGAAAAACTCACCCGTGTATTAAGTGACAAAAACAAGTAGATGCAGATAAAACCAAACAGATGCTTCAACTGCATTGTCATTAATACATTATCATTAATATTGTCACAGTGTCTTGTTAGTGTCACGTCGATATAACGAATAATATCACCATCAAAAACTTTGAGACCTAGAGACCAGAATCTTTGTTCAAATGCGTCAATCTCTGTATGTACTGTATAAAGTACACGCGGGAGAACTAAATTTTTCAAACTGTAATATAATTTTTAAATATTAAAAAAATCCTAAAATAAAAAAAATATTGCTTTCAAATATTTTCCATTGACAAATACTATCTTCAAAAATATTATTTTTAAGAAATATTTTTGGTGCCTAGTTTACCGAAAAAATTATTGCATTTTCTATTTAACTACAAATTAGCTCAAAACAACAAACAAATGATTTGCATTCGTGATTCGAGATATAACGACGGATAATTGAAACGTATAATTAACTGGACCCTTCAAAGCAGAAAGATTTCTAAGTCTAATGCCACAAAAAATCAATGCAATATGTAAGCCGAAGTATTGAAAAACAGCACAGGCAATAATGAAAACTACTTCACTTTGAATGGATCAGGAATTTTCAGCTTGATGGAAAGGGAGACTCTTTTTAATTGCTCAGCCTAAATGAGAACGTTTTACTGTACGATTTGGTTAAAATAGTTTGTATTTTTCACAGTAAACTAAAGATGTAAAACGTAGATACGCATATATGAAGGACATTTTCATGTTATACACAATCCTCCTCTCTCTCTCTCTCTGTCTCTCTCTATATATATATAATATATATATATATATATATATATATATATATATATATATATATATATATATATATATATATATATATATATATATATATATATATATATATATATATATATATATATATATATATATATATATATATATATATATGGGTTTGTGTGTACGTGTGTATGTGTTTGTATTTGTCTATATAAAAGAATGCTACCGGTCATGATTATCACAACAAACATACGTTTATATTTGCTTCAAGGAATTCTTAACTTTCTGCTTTCGTCAACTTTGTGGGTACGTTCACTGTCTGCGAACCTGACGTCCCCGAAAGAAATATGTGAAGAAATTTCTCTTCAGAGGTGCAGTCGGATGTAAACTGAAAGTATATGTACTTGTGTGTGTGTGTGTGTGTGTATATATATATATATATATATATATATATATATATATATATATATATATATATATATATATATATATATATATATATATATATATATATATATATATATATATATATATATATATATATATATATATATATATATATATATATATATATATATATATATATATATATATATATATATATATATATATATATATATATATATATATATAATGTACGTGTGCTTGTGTGGATAGACAGACATACCTCATATTAGGGGAGCGATTGGTGCGGAAAGATGTAATAGTTACGAAGGCAAAACATTGCAAAAAGAAAAAGTGACAACCATTAACTGAATAAAAAAAAAATCCTTCTCTGAATAGACGTGACCTTACCGGATGAATATAGTTTAGGCAATAAATTAACACTCAATAGGCCTATTCAAAACTGAGGCATTATATACAAAATTCTTTGTAGTTAGCCTATGCAACATTCTACGCTGCGTACAGAACTGGAAAAGTCCATTTACCAGCACTGGCACGGTGTTGTTACAAATTCAAATAACAAAGCCATTTACATCTATACCAGCAGAGTAATTGCAGTTTCCCTGCTCAATGGAATGGCGCTGCAGGGAACATAACAATAACTATTATAAAGAGGGACATTTGATAAAGATGGCGTGACTAACATAATCGGATGGGGTGTAATTCTTATAGAGACCAAAGGATGTATTTATTTGACCCACTTTGCGTATATCATAAACACGTAATACAGCATAAGGAAAAGACTGGCGTGTTAGTTGATGCTGTCTATCTAGCCTTGGTACCCTATATACATACATTTTCTGCTTATATGAAATAATTTTTCAAGGCAAATTATACATACACAGACATTAATTATATATATATATATATATATATATATATATATATATATATATATATATATATATATATATATATATATATATATATATATATATATATATATATATATATATATATATATATATATATCTTCTGATATGTAAAAGTGAACGTTTTTATGTTTGTGCGCTAAAGAAATCCGAACCGCTTGACCAATCTAGACGAAATTTGGCACGTGGCCATCATGTGACCCAACTTAGATAATAGGGTATGTTGCAAACCCATATACAAACACAGACATCTGTCCCATTTATCCAGGCTACTGTCTCTTTTATCCACGTATTAAGCCAAAGAAGTAGATGCTGGCTTAACCAGACGTGCAAGATGTAGCATGACAGCACCTCCTTTTTTAGTTTTCTGGAAAAGAAAACTATTGTGCTGGCTGCCGGCTTTGTCTGTCCATCCACTCTTTATTCTGTCCGCACATTTTTCAGTCCTCCCTCAGATCTTAAAAACTACTGAGGTTAGAGGGCTGCATATTGGTATGTTGATCATCCACCCTCCAATCATCAAACATAACAAATTGCAGCCCTCTATCCTCAGTAGTTTTTATTTTATTTAAGGTTAAATTTAGCCATAATCGTGCTTCTGGGAACAATATTGGATAGACCACCACCGGGCCGTTCTTAAAAGTTCCATGGGCCATGGCACATACACCATTATACCGAGACCACCGAAAGATAAATCTATTTTTGGTGGCCTTGATTATATGCTGTAGTGGCTGTACAGAAAACTCGACTGCACCGAAGGCTCATTTTTTACTTGTTTTTTATTCGCTCAAATGTAATTCGTTTGTTTCTTCTTCGTTTTTATCTTTGGAATTCGTTATAACGACTGCTTCGTGACGTCACGATGTATTTCGTTATAAACTCGGTTTAAATGAGGTCTGGAATAATATTAGAAAAAGAGAAAAAGCTTCTGTCAAAAGTCATTCGTCATCCTCATTTACGCATGCGTAGTAGCTGCTAGCTCAACCCGATGTGCAGGATGTACAATGACAGTATTTCCTTTTTGTACATTCATTCAAGTGCGAATTTCCTTATTAATTCGATCGTCTCGTCTTCGTTTTTACCTTCGGAATTCGTTATAGCAACTGCTTCGTAATGTTACGATGACCTATTTCATTAAAAAGTTGGTTTAAATGAGGTTTGGGATAATAATAATTATCAGGCGTTTTGGCAACAATACTTCACTATATACCTAAGGCCGGGTATGCAAGGTAAGGTTTCCCTGTAAGTTCACCCACGACTATTCGAAGACTGAGCGTCCACATGAAAAAGGTAGAACTGTCAGTCAGACCATCAGCACAAACATAAACAGAAAAAAAAGAACTGTCAGTCAGACCATCAGCACAAACATAAACAGAAAAAAACACAACACTTCAGTGATCACACAATATCAAAATAAGTCCACCATTTCGATTTCAACTACAAGGCCTAATGATCACACTTCCATTTCTTCCTTGGGTTTCTGAAGTTTCCTACAGTAGTGAGTTAGCATTACATTCACATACACCTAAGCCACTGCAAATTCGTGCAATTTGCTGAAGACAGATACTACGAATTTCCTCTGATTTGCCGTGCAGTGCATTTCATGCAATCGATAAAAGGTCTGTTTATTGCTGCAGGGAGACAGACCTTTTCCCGACCTACACACACACAAACACACAGACACACCTGGGTACATACAAATACAATATTTTTTATTTATTGTCTGTTCAGTGGAGATGCTTTTCATTCTCTTCTACTAGAGGAACATAACTTTCCCTCCCCCTCTATCTTCCCCTCACCCTCCCCTCCCCTCCCAATTTCCCCTTCCCTCTTCCCTTCTTTTCCCTCCCCTTCCCCTTTCCCTTCCTCCTTACCTCCCCACCCCTCCCCTCCCCCTCACATTCCCCCTCCCTTTCCCATCTCCTTCTCCCTCCCCTTCCCTTCCCCTTAACCTTACCCATAGACTGTCATTCAGTTTTCCCAGGCAGAGCCAGGTTGATCAGCTATGTATGTATGTATATATATATATATATATATATATATATATATATATATATATATATATATATATATTAAGTCTGGGTTCTCATTGGACAACAGTAAGTAATGTGATGACCTGTCAGTGGCTCTCGCTGCAGGTGCATTTGTGCTGACATTGGAATTTGCTCAGTCGGATACAAGAGAACTATCTGATCATGGTCCAAGCACATAGAAATTGCATGATAGGACATTGAACTGATGCGCCGGAAGTGCCCAGGTTCTGGTGGGGTATGTGCGCATGTGTGCGATCTCCCATGAGATATTTATGAGATGAACAGTGACTCCCACGGGGAGACTGCCTCGATCTTAAGTGGATGATGTGTGTGTGTGTAGCCTGGTGTAGTGTTTAAAGAAACCGTCACTATGAAGATACTTTATTTAAGGCCATAGAAGTAAGTAAAAATGCACAGTGACATTTATATCTTTTCCAGACTTTAGAAGGAAAACCCCCGGTTTGGAAGCAGTGAAACTACTCGATGTCTACATAGTGAATTTGCCCATTTGTGCATTTTTTATTTCTGTCTTGAATATGTACATTCATTCCAAGTTTTAATATAATGAAATGTGTCTTCCAACAGGAATCGAACATCGTCCTGGGGGGACGAATTTTTGGAAGTGATGTTTTTTACTCTTACATACGACATGACTTTTTTTGTGGTCGTTACGACCTTATTACTTTGCTTGATGACAAGGGGATTATTCACTAGTATTGCCTGGCACAAAATAATGACTATGCTTGTTTGTGAAACAGTATTTCCTCTAGTTATGCTTTCCACTGAAAGGGGGTGTGCATTACTCCATTTCATGACCATAGCTTTTGTTGAGTTGCTTTTGTTAAATTTGCAAATAAAGTCTAGTTTTGTATATCAGTGTCTCATTTCAGTAGGCCTTTGTGTAAAGATAGGTTTAGGAGAGAAGTTTTGACAAAAGAGAAGGGATCTGCTGACCGAAGGAAGAGCCACGGTTACCAGAGACATCTCAAGAAAAGTGAGATATTTGATTCGGTTCTTAAAACAGATACACCAAATAAAGATGGCCCTCAGAACCCAGGGCTATTAACATATATATATATATATATATATATATATATATATATATATATATATATATATATATATATATATATACATATATGCATCTACACACATGCACACACACACAAACACACACATATATATATATGCACACAGTATATAGACATTTTCATTATATTTATATATGTGTGTGTACAGTGTATGTATATATATATATATATATATATATATATATATATATATATATATATATATATATATATATATAAATATATATATATATATATATATATGAACTACGTGTTTTCATCATATACCTTTTATTATTGTTGTTATTATTATCTTAATTTTTATATAATTTTTTTATGAGGGGCCAGCACTAGAAGGTTGAACATTCCGGATTTCAACGCATCTCTGGGGATGGGTTTGGTATCCCCATGGCCCTTTTCTCTACCCCATGTGAAACTGGTACTCATTCACAACCGAGTCAACTGGCAGGTGGCAGGCATAGATCGAACCATACAGTAGACCTTGCTAATGCAACTCCAGTGCTCTATCATTGTTGTTCTTGAAAACATCAGTTTCTTAAGTCACTTACAGAGAGAGAGAGAGATAGATAGAAAGGTAAAAAGACAGACTGACTGATCGATAGACTGACAGATAGGCAGATAGATAGATACTTTTCCTCTAAGTAAATTTGCAGCAGTTACACTGATTAACGAAACACTATACTTTTGCAATAGTAACGATTAACATCAATCAAAATAATCCACTTGTTACATCCAAGATCTATTTTTCAAGCGCAACTTTTATTTCTCTCCATTGAAGTAAAAATCTTCTTTTGATCCATAGGATAATTGTTCTGTCCCTCCAATTTCCTAATTCTCATCAGTATTTTCAATTTTCCCCATCCTCAAGTATAATTGTTTTCTCTAGACTTCCTGCTTTCGTATCAGCCAAACTTTATCGACCCCTGTCTCTCTTCCCTAATTCTCTGTACTTTAATCCACCTTTTACTGCTCTGTTTCGTTATGCACCAATTATGAACAGTTGTAGCTCTTTATTCCCTAACTTCTTATATACTTTTAACCTTAGCCAATTCATAATTCGTGTTTTGTTTACAAACTAATCACAGCCTCTCATCCAAGCCACTTGTTTTAGTAGCATTCATGGACATTTTCATATCACTTCTTTTAACATTATTCACATGCTGACCTCATTCATCAGTCATGACTATCAATGAACGAATAACAAAATAATTCTCTATGCATGTAAGCGGCTCAGTCATCCTCGAAAATTATTTTGTAAGATATAGTTGGATGAAAGGGAAGGTCTAAAGAAACTTTAATATTAATCACTCAAAGAAAATCATTAGAAAATAAAATCAAATACACCGCGAAAGCCTGCCTAACTTTCGGCAACGAACCAAATACCACCGTATCTTCACTACCATTACTCGAAGATATTCCGTAATTCTTATCAGCTTCTCCGCTCGTGATCATCATCATTATCAGACGAATAGACGAATCGTTCCATTCGTCACAGACCGTGAAAGGAGGAGATCAGAAGACAATGTCCGGAATTAATTCCCGGCTTGATGGCAGCTAATTCCCGACTGCATTAGCATATATTTCCACCAGTTCCCGAAATCGCTCTCCTGGTCGTTTACCTCAAACTTTGCACGCAAGACTGCCTGCTGTATAATTACTATCCCTTCAAGTTGAGCTTATCACCAATTCACCCCCCGGTGTTGGGGCTGTTTTCGATCGTTTGCAAATCTTACAACTCAAAACTTTGGAAGTATTACGCAAACCATGATGCTGATATTCCTATCGCTAGTTTTCATGGCATTACGTATGCTGTGGTAAGTAACTTTTAACGTACCGTCCTGTTAGTGATCTTTTTGCTCTGACGCAAGTTCAAAAACTAATTAAATAGGCTAATCAGTTACTAACCAGTTGTGTCAAGATGTGAAATGAAGGTACTTACTACTGTAGATAGCTCATTGATTATAGAATTAGTTCTGTAATTTAGAAATTTAACAAATTTCCTTCATTTTTACTTCTTGCAATCTAGGTAATATACCTTAAACAAATTATTTAGGCAATTTTGTCAATTATTATTAAAAAATATGAGGATTAATACCAAAGTGAACACATACTTAAGGTTTAGCAATTCCCGCACTGAGTCCAAACTGAATTTACTCGGTACCCTCAGAATTTTTAATGATGAAAAAAAAAAAAAAATCCTGAATTGTCTCTTTTAGTTGGACAGAAGATTCCGCAGTCCACACCAGGCCTCCTAATCCGCTTCACACCTTACCACCCCTATCCAGCTAATCTACTGTAAATAGAAATTATTATGGCAAAGGAAATAATTACGATTTTATATCCGAGATACCAACTCAGAATACTAGCGGCTTTGCAGAGACTAATAATTAAAAGAAAAAGTCCACGTATAAATAAAACAAATAAGAATAAGAATAAAAGTAAAGAAACTAAAATAAAATGATAACGAAACAGGTCTACGAACACTGACATACCAGGAGCCGTAACTCCGTACTGGAGTCTATAGATAGTTTGATGACTTGAGACGATCGGCCTGTCGTAAACATTCTTAGTGACTTCAAACACTCAAGTCGCTTTAAACTAGCGCGGCGGCATCCCGGACTTCAATTCCACAATGTGTGTGTGTGTGTGTGTGTCTGGGAGGTTAGAGGAGTGGGGGAGCTGGATTATATACAATTCACGTCACTGGGGGTCTTAGCCATCACTACCTCACGAAAAAAGCAAGACTGTAGCATTGAATTTCTTACAATAAATACCAGATGTTCTTGCAACACGAGTTACTGATAAAGGTTGAGACAAAAGCAAAACTGACTGAGCATCGTTCTGAATTTGTCGTTCGTGTACGTAGAGTCTTGCATTTTGCGGCAGATCAACTCTGAAGATGTGGTACGAGATTTTGCAGAACAGAAAGCTAGAAACGTGAGGTCTCCTAAGTAGTTATTAATCTGAATATGATACACAGACTTTAGTTTCCTTAGACTTCAGTTCATGCGGTTTTAAATACTCAAATACTTTCAGAAATGGAAATGTATACAATTGTTGTATATACGGTATTTGAACATACACAACAATTGTTCATACAGCCTTGGGACGGAGTTAATAAAATACAACTTACAGCAATGATTTCAATAAAATTACTGATTTCATGTTTATGGAATAAATATGTGAAATATACGTACAATCACTTTTGGTCATTGTTTCTGTTGCTACAGTGTGTAATCTAATTTGCCTCTTTGCGAATACAGTACTGCAACTAATCCTTCTTCATATTTCTTCTTCTTCTCTGTTGTTTTTAATGAGCTTAACCAGGAATTTGGCTGAGAAGAAGAATAAGGATTGATTTTTTTTTATAATCAGATCTTATGCATGATGCTAATTACCGTTCTTCACAACTAAACATTTACCAATACAAAGCATTATAATATACGTATAATGATTGTGTGTGTGTGTGTATATATATATATATATATATATATATATATATATATATATATATATATATATATATATATATATATATATATATATATATACTGTATATAATATGCCATATCATCAAATTATCTATAGACTCCAGTACGGAGTTACGGCTCCTGGTATGTCAGTGTTCGTAGACCTGTTTCGATATCATTTTATTTTAGTTTCTTTACTTTTATTCTTATTCTTATTTGTTTTATTTGTACGTGGACTTTTTCTTTTAATTATTAGTCTCTGCAAAGCCGCTACTATTCTGAGTTGGTATCTCAGATATAAAATCGTAATGATTTCCTTTGCCTTAATAATTTCTATTTACAGTAGATTAGCTGGATAAGGGTATTAAGGTGTGAAGCGGATTAGGAGGCCTGGTGTGGACTGCGGAATCTTCTGACAAAATAAAAGAGACAATTCAGGAAACGTTTCTTTTTTTTTTCATCAGAAATTCTTCATTTTCTACCATTTGGATCTTAGATACGTACCTGGTAAAAAATGACCTGTACAGTCCAATTTATGTATATGTATACGTATATATATATATATATATATATATATATATATATATATATATATATATACATACATATATACACATATATACATATACAGTACATACATACATATATTGGACTGTACAGGTCATTTTTTACCAGGTACTTATGTAATTGTAATAACCCCAATGCCCTCTTGACCTCTCGAATTCTTCACACATTTTGGTTACACTTGTCACTACAAAGTCTAAGATCCAAATGGTAGAAAATTAAGAAATTCTTACGTCCGTAGCAGGATTTGAACCCGTATCTGGAGTATCAGAACGCGGGCACGTTACCAACCTGACAGCGAGAAGAATGTGGGCATAATTCTGCTATGGACGTCTGAATTTCCTCATGTTTTTCATTTGAACCTTAGGGCTGGGAGCGAAAAAGCGTATCTAGTGGATATTATAACTATAACTATATATATATATATATATATATATATATATATATATATATATATATATATATATATATATATATATATATACATATACATACGTTAGTGTCTAAGAAGAGTATGGGGTTCTTTGTTTCTTTCTGCATGGTGAATTTTATTGATGGTACTAAGGAGTTAAGATCAGATAGAAATTTATTAATGTCGTGGTTTACACTCCAAACTGTAAAAGCGTCGTCTACGTATCTAACCCAGTAAACATCATCTGGCAATATGCTATTGGCAGTTAGAGTTTCATAGAATTCCATGTGTATGTTTGACAGCACTGGAGACAAACAGTTGCCCATTTGCATTCCAAATTTCTGCTTATTTTTTTTTCCGGTGAGAAACAATGTTTGTGATTTTTATGTATGTATGTACTTATTCTGCTTAGTTGTAATAAAGCTCTTGAAGAGGCCTGGTGGAAGGCGAAATTATCGAGCTGTTATAGTGTTCTATTCTCTTTTCTCCTGTGGACTATATTGATACATTTACACACACACACACACACACACACACACACACACACACATATATATATATATATATATATATATATATATATATATATATATATATATATATATATATATATATATATATATATATATATATAAAACACTCTAATAGCTCGATAATTTGCCTTCCACCAGGCCTCTTCAAGAGCTTTATTACAACTAAGCAGAATAAGTACATACATACATACATAAAAATCACAAACATTGTTTCTCACCGGAAAAAAAATAAGCAGAAATTTGGAATGCAAATGGGCAACTGTTTGTCTCCAGTGCTGTCAAACAAAAATATAAAATAAAAATTTTTCAGCTAATTATAATCCTGTACATTTGTGATATTTACATTACAGTCCTCTTTTAGTGAGAAAATGTAGTCGTTACATCTTTTGTGCACTGGACTCAAACAACGATTACGAGATGAGATCCAGTTAATTGTCGAATTAAAAACACATGCGTTCGTCAGCCATCTATGAAAATCCCCACTTTACGAGATGACCCATAAATTTATAGGCTACTCGTAAGACCGCTTCACTCAGATACCCATTTTGCATTATAGAGAAAAATGTAATCTCTCCCGTAATTGCAAAGGTTTGAAAATGCTATGTAAATGTACTTCAGATTTGATTTGCATTAACGTTAAAAAAATTATTATACAGGTGAGTCACTGTTCTGTCCTGTTCACAATATTTATTTGAATGTCTTTCTTATCATTTGAGAGAGAGAGAGAGAGAGAGAGAGAGAGAGAGAGAGAGAGAGAGAGAGAGAGAGAGAGAGAGAGAGATTCGCTTCACCAATAAAGTCTCGATTCAATATCGGCCGCTGGGACGCGATTGAGGTCCTTTTCCTGAAAACAAATCACCGACCCTCTTCTGTACTAAGCAGTGCAATGGGCATGGGCAGTTAGCCAACTGTTGTTATCATGGTGATAGCAACCTCATCTCAAAATATGTATGTGGGTGTGTGCGTCTAAGGTCAGTCCATTAAAGGTGACAGCTACCACAGTTGTAGCAAGGAATATTAATTGGTGTCTGCTCTCCTATCATGTGACAATGACCTAGAATTCTAATGCACTGTATTTCAAGGCAGAGGAGTGCCTAACAGAAGCTTGTGAAGCCCTTGAAGTAAAAAATGTACCCTAAGGGTTTACAAAGAAACGGCTACTGCATGGTACATAGCCTGGTAAAGAATTCCATGGAACAAAAGACTTTATGTGCCATCGTGACTCAACAGATTATTGATGCCGGCGATCTGCAAATCATGCAGCATACACTAATCCATAAGCTGTGGGCACTAGGAGTGATAACAGAAATTCTCCAATGAAAAATTGCTAATCAACGGTGATTAAACCGGATGTATCCTGATTTTTATGCGAGTCAAAATTACTGTTGTTAGTGAACAGAACATAATTTTTTAAAAGTTTGTCTGATAAAAATTCTGAGAGGATGGACACAGAAGCAGGAAGACAAAATTTAAGCGCTGGCAAAACATTATACATATGAAGCATGTGATATTACTGTCATCTATAAAAGTATAGCTATAACTTTATCCACAGCACCCGACCCCAGTCCATCCAAGCCCGGCAGGGCAGATTTCAGGGAGTGTTTGTTTATTCGAAAATTTATTCCATGAATAAAAACTGTAAGTTTATGATGCCAAGAGGAAGTTATTTAGTTAGGATATCTCGAGATAACGTTTTCTTGCCTTGTGTCAATGCCCTCAGTATTTTCATTGTTAGGCTCTTGTTTACTTACCTTGGGCTATTCCTCATTATCGAGAGCAAAGGCGTACCCCAGCAACTGTTTTTAATATTCATTTTGATAAACAGGAATTGCATGTGATGAACGACTGGTAAAGGTCACTGCAAATAACTGCCTCCTTACCTGTAACAAAAATGGGATAAAGGTTATTATTAGACAGGTTGAAAGGGACGTGTCAGAAGTGACTAACATTATATTTATTAATAATTGTGGGCGTCATTTTTCCCATAAAACTGGTGAGCAACGTGATAATTTGTCATGTTTGATTAAATCGTGAAAGAAAGAAAAATCTGATATTGATCATTAAACAAACGGTGGTTTGTGATGAACAATTAGGTTATAACTACTCTTCAGGCAAGTAAGCTAATTTTTGTTTCTGTGCATATGAGAGAGAGAGAGAGAGAGAGAGAGAGAGAGAGAGAGAGAGAGAGAGAGAATATTTTATCAATATTGTGAATGGTGGCACCCTAGTGACGGTGGTAAAGATTACCTCATCGCGGCCCTCCCGGTTTCTTTTTTCTTCTTTCTCTCTCTCTGAAACCTAGCTGCGACCCAAAAAAGTTGTCTAACAACTAGATACCTAATTCCAATACTTAGATCAACAGAGGCATGCAGGATTTTGATGGAACGCGCCCATCCGTCCTTTGTTCGGTTAGAGATTCGATAACCGTTCTTCCACTTGTGAAGTAAAAATTATCAACAAAAGAGAGAGAGAGAGAGAGAGAGAGAGAGAGAGAGAGAGAGAGAGAGAGAGAGAGAGAGAGAGAGAGAGAGAGATGAAGTTTTAGGAGGATTTTAATGCTGTTAATCTAGTATGCGGACAGGTGGTTAATCTTTCAAAAAATGGACAATTTAAGTTCATAGATTTATCTCTCAGTTATTCGTTATTCTTCCTGTACAGTCTTAGGTATTATGGCAAACTTCGATACAAATTAAAAAGTCATTAATAGAATAAATTTTAAACTAAAATAGCAAAAGGTAAGTTATTTCGCTCGTTTATAGGTATAACAAAGAGAAATTTAGAGAGAAGTACCCAATAACAGAGTGAATATCTCAAATCAGAGAAAAGTCACGTTAAACCAGACATGTAAAAAATGCTCAGAAGTGTCTTCGGCGCAATCGAGTTTTCTGTACAGCCGCTACAGCGTATAATCAAGCCCCGAAAACAGATCTATCTTTCGGTGGTCTCGGTATAATGCTGTGTGTGCCCCGGCCCATAAAACTTTAACCACGGCCGGTGGTGGCATATCCTATATCGTTGCCAGAAGCACGATTATGACTAACTTTAACCTTAAATCAAATAAAAACTACTGAGGCTAGAGGGCTGCAATTTGGTATGTTTGATGATTGAAGGGTGGATGATCAACATACCAATTTCCTCCCCTATCGCCTCAGTAGTTTTTAGTTTTCTGTAAAAGAAATCTATTGTGCCGGCTTTGTCTGTCCGTCCGCACTTTTTCCTGTCCGCACTTTTTTCTGTCCACATTTTTTCCTGTCCGCCCTCAGATCTTAAAAAGTACGTAGGCTAGAGGGCTGCAAATTGGTATGTTGATCATCCACCCTCCAATCATCAAACATACCAAATTGCAGCCCTCTAACCTCAGTAGTTTTTATTTTATTTAGGGTTCAAGTTAGCCATAATCGTTCTTCTGGCAACGATATAGGATAGGCCACCACCGGGCCTTGGTTAAAGTTTCATGGGCCGCGGCTCACACGGCATTATTCCGAGGCCCCCGAAAGATAGATCTATTTTCGGTAGCCTTGATTATACGCTGTAGCGGCTGTACAGAAAACTCGATTGCACCGAAGAAACTTAGGATCATTTTTTACTTGTTACGATCTGATGGCGGACAGAAAAGAGAGCAGACGGACAGATAAAGCCGGCACAATAGTTTTCTTTTCAGAAAACTAAAAAACAGACAGAACATTTTTATGAGTGGAAATCATTTTAGAGAGATATCAGGACTGGTAGTGGAAATGATACAATCAGGCTGCTACTAACTACGGGTACTGTTAAATTGCGTGTCTAAGCTGACTTCTGATCTTTTATCTTTCAATTCTTAGTATAATTATAAAAAAAAGTAAAACAGTTGGTTTCCTTTTTCAATACCACCGCCCCCCCGCCCCCCTCTCAAAAAGCAGCAATCGGTTTCTGTAAACTATGTAAGTTTATCACAAAAAATACACATTTTCTTTTATTGTCATATCTATAACAGAAAACAGATACTTTCAGCCGTAACTTCCTAAAGTTCCACACATTCCGCAAAGTTCTCAGTATATTAAAATCGTTAAAGTTTACAATGAAAATGTCCCAAGATAAAGGGAAATTATGATTTAAAAAATATTTAGGCAGAAAGTAGTCATCAAAACGTTAAATATAAAGTACCATGAAGTCTCCATTCTCCCTTCTGAACATGAATATTGGTGTTGAAAATGACGGAAAAAATATAACTGTAATTCGCTGATCTCTCCTATATTGAAAATTTAATTTGGCCTCCCTCATATCCTCCTTGTATCAAGCCTGGTC
>NC_089783.1:31331624-31344124 GCF_040412425.1 Macrobrachium rosenbergii | reverse complement strand
GCCACTTTTCAATATTACTAACGCGGGATTTCACAGAAAGATCTGACATAAGTAACTAAGTGGAATAGATTATCTGTGCACTCTGACAAATTCATAACCTACAGAAATCCTGTTCGATCAGGTATAGAATTTGACTTCGCCCACGCTGCTGCCCGATCTGCCCATTTAACGTCTCATTACCATCATCATCAACATCATCATCATCACCATCATTATCATTCTTGTTGTAGGTGTTACAGCTTTTCTCGGAAAACATCACCGCACTCGGAAATCAGGCGCGTTAAAAGAGGCAAATCACTGCCTTGTCTTGACGCCCAAACTTACCCCGGAGGTAATCTGTGGCCGCAATCTGTATAAAACATCAGTAGGTAAGCGCTACCCTCTGCAATACCCGCTCATTATCGCCCGAAATTGGCCGCGAGACAAAAAATTCCAAAGTTTAAATTTTTTCCAGTATTAAACATATCTCCAGGAGGGCGTGCCTCTTATTCATAAGCCCTTAGGATTGGTGTAATATGCTGATCCTTGATGCATCCTGTTACCTAACGATTGGGGATTTCTTATCTGAATTATGCAAAAAAAAAAAAAAAAAAAAAAAAAGATGAATCTCTGATAGCTCCTTATAATATAGGAAGGATTTTGGTTGGGCAACCTGTAATGCAGCCTATTGAAAACAAAGACACTCAAATATATTCATGAACTAATAACTGTTAGCTGAGACTACTTGCTACTCGTCTAAGCTACGAATGTTATATCCTGAAATTAGGCGTAATAAATATTATCTTATACATGCATTCATGAGTATTACTTTCCTCAAAAGAAGGGCGTTTGCATTTGCTGGATAATCTGCATGCACAGTTGAAATTTGTATTTTTAGAGGCAAATCATGCTTGCAAGACATCAAGTGATGGCATATGTCGTGTCCTTGAGTAAGGAGAAGGTCAGAAAATCATATAAGTACGAAAATTAAGGTTGAACTGATAAATCTGTGTAACCATACAATAAAGGCAGCATTATCTGTAACAGAGAGGCACGTCCCATTTAGGTGTGAATCGTTACCCAATGAATGCTGACCAGATACGAAGCGAGGTTTTGCCTTTTCAAAAAGATTGCAACAGACTGCAATTACTGCAAACGAAAGTCTCTCCCACAAGTGATCCCTTATTGCTGGTACTGCTAACTGACTCATAGCAAAGATGAACAGCTTTTTTTTTTATTCGGGTTATTACGGATCCTTGTCTGCAAACTAAGCCTACTTCCGTTTTTTCTCTTTCTCTCTCTTTCAGAGTTGATATCGTGCTTAAACATGGGTGTGTAATTTCCGTGGACTTTATACTGATTTGGCTATTTCGGTTCATCTTTCCGTTCATTTCACTTTAATATTCTTCCGTTTGAAGAGCTTATGATATATATATATATATATATATATATATATATATATATATATATATATATATATATATATATATATATACATATAAATTACTTGACTGTTTCTGTTGGCCTGTCCGTTCACTTCGTTCTAATACATTCTTCCGTTTGAAGAAGCATATATATATATATATATATATATATATATATATATATATATATATATATATATATATATATATATATATATATATATATTATATATATATATATATATATATATAAATGATGTGCCTGTTTCTGTTGATCTTTCCGTTCATTTCGCTTTAATACATTCTTCCGTTTGAAGTGGCTTACATGTGTATGTAAGTGTATGTGTATATATATATATATATATATATATATATATATATATATATATATAAATATATTGTAAAGGTTTTTACCACCTCGGTAATTTGGTATTTGTTTGCTTGAACAACCGGACCTATTGTTTTCCGATTGTTTGCCAGTGAAGGTCGTTTCACCGCCTGTTTCTGGAAGAGGTGGAAGTGAGTTGGCGACCGTCGGCCCGTGTCTGATTTCTTCAGTTAGTAAAGGTATAGAGACCTGAACAAGTTATAAGCAGCATGGGGTTCTGTTCAGTCAAGTTTGGAGCCCGTAATGGCTATTTGTTTTGGGACTCGGGATCTGCAGGGTTAAGGACGAGTATCATCGCGTTCAGCAGAGCCATTTTCGTCTGGGGAACAGGGGTGGATGAAATACAATTGTATTTGTATTTGAGAAAAAAGTATTTTGTACTTTTATTTGTATTTTGGCACCCAGGCGAAAAGTATTTTGTTTTTGTATTTATATTTCGAAAGTCAAAACCATCTGAGGAGGATATGCAGATTCGCAGAGAAAGCTGGCGTGGATACTATGTAAGGAACTGCAAAAGGAAAAGATTTTGAAGATTGTGGACTTAATTATTTCCGAGTCAAGTCAGTCGACACTGAAGACGAAAACAATTCAAGAGAATGAGCCTTCCGTCTGCATGAATATCAATCAAGACGAGGCTGGCATGAGTACAACATGACCTCGTCTTTTTGCATACATGCCTCCACCTGGGCAAATGATGGCAAGTACATCAGCAAATGACACTACAGTGGTGAAGGCAGAGCTTGAAACGTACCTAGAAGAGGGTGTTCTGCCATTTGATGTTAACCCACTGAGGTTACTGGCGTAATACGCAAAGCTTCAAAATTTTGAAGCACTTTGCCAAGAGTATTCTACGGCGCTGTGCAACGTTGGCACCATCTGAGAGGGTGTTTATCAAGGCTGGCAATTTTTACACTGCTGAACGAGCAAAACTCGGCCCGGACACTTTCCGGGCATTAATTAATGATGATAAAATGCAATTATGATATGTAAACTTGTGCGAAAAAAAGTATGTTTATATTCTTTATATAATTCCATGAGTATTTTTATTTGCATATTTGGAATCTGGAAGAGAAGTATTTGTATTTTTGGAACCAGTACTTTTATTTGTATTTGTATTTTTTAGATTCGGGAATAAAAATATTTGTATCTGTATCTGTACTTTTGGAATCCCAACAAGAGTATTTGTATTTGACTTATAAAAAAAAAATCAGTATCTGATCCAACCCTGCTGGGGAAGTAGCTTCGTCTGTGTTATTTTGAGGACCGCGGCTGCTGATTTTCAGCTACAGTACGTCTGTGTTCTCCTGAACGGTAGCTTCGTCTGCATTGTATGTTTAGCTTCGGCTGGGTAAAAGTCCTCAGGAGGTGTGCTTAGTAGTTCCTCATTTGTGTCATCTCTGCAAGTTGCCACGATTTCCTGAGTGTGGAGTGTCTTGCAGAGGATTTTTAAGCCTAAGGTTTTCTCCAAGTTGTTTGTAATGTTAATGTTTCCGTAACTCGGGAAATTGATGATACTGTGTTTTTGTGGCATAATAGTAATGTGTTAACCCTGATTTTGACTTTTTATGGTCTGTTTTTGTTCATGTATAATGCAATATGACAAAGGTATTCTATAATAGTGTTAACCTTTCATGGTGTCTGTTATTAATTATATTTATAAATATATGTATTTGTAAACTGCTGTATCGAGGTTCCTGTAATATTTGTAATGGCATCTCTGTGAACTTTTCATTTACTGACCCTGTATGTGAAATCATTCTTATTTCCCCCGCTAAGGGATGTTTATTTCGGTTAATAATGTGCTGACTCAGTAATGGTGTGTCTCTTGACAATTGTTATATTGATTGTTTGCATTTTGCCTTATCTGTGGTGACTTTCAGATCGAATTTATGACTGTTTTGCTTAAACGCTTTTGTTATGCTACGGACTTATTTGTAAATGTATTGTATTGTATTTAAGCAATTGTAAATTTTGTACAAAATAAAATAGTCTTAAGGTCTCTGTTTTGTGTCATTTAGCTCCTTCCTCCTTTGTCTGCCTCTATTGCTGCCGGATTTTCTCAGTCCCGATCTCTTTTTTTTATTTTCATCCTTTTATTAAAGAACCTGATGAACCCAAAAGAGGTTCATTTCAAAATATATATACATATATAGTAACGAGTCCCATTCAAGCAACACGTGTATTTCTAGTACCAGGCTACAAAGACCGCTTAGCTTCTCTATTTCCTCATATGCTTGTTTCTGATAGCCCTGAGTCCGAAATGTAAAAATATTGAGAAAGTATCACACTAACCTTTCTTGGTTAGGTTCGAATCCCTTCTGGAAAGTAAGACACTGATTCTCATATAATTCAGATCTCGAGTCAATGCTTTCAGAATTCCATCTAATAAAAGGAGCCCATAAAAACACCAAAAGGGGAGAAATAACAGCGTTATATTTCAGAGGAAACTGTCTCCCTCAACTGATAGGTAATGAATGAATTAAGAATTACCAAGCAGTGGTATTTATACCAATGAAGGAATGTTCCAGAAGTCGGCCACTACGTCACTCCTGTTGACAGCTTCTCCTTAATCTTCTTAATCGCTGGCTGGAGAAAGATTTTATCAATCAGATCTGAATCCCAGGCTCATTTTGAGTGTTTCGTCGTATTTCTTTGTTTAATCAGTGCTGATTCTACTAGATGGCTTTTGAACCGACAACTGCTGCTATAAATTATATATGACATAACCACAGAATAAACTGGAATATGGCACGTATAATTTATATCAACAATTGTCGGTTCAAAAGCCAGATGGCAGAATCAGCACCGATTAAACAAAGAAATACGATGAACCTCCCAAAAGAAGCCTGGGATCCAGATCTGTTAAGAAGATGAAGGAGAAGCTGTCAACATTCCTTCAATGGTGTAAGTACCACTGCTCTGTAACTCTTAATTCATTCATTACATGTCAGTTGAGGGAGACAGTTGTCTCCGAAATATAATGCTATAATTTCTACCCTTTTGGTGATTTTATGGGCTCCTTATGCTAGACTTGTATATATAAATATATATACGTATATTTATTATATATATATATATATATATATATATATATATATATATATATATATATATACATACATACATACATACATACACACATAAATATATATACATACGCTGGTCACTTTTAACAGATACGTATATAATTGTAATAACCACAATGCCCTCTAAACTTCTCGCATTCTTCACACTTTTTGGATACGCCTGTCACTTCAATGCCATATATCCAAAAGCAAGAATAATAAGCAATTCTGATGTCCGGAGTAGGATTCGAATCTACTGGTCACTTTTTAAAAGGTACATAATTGTGGTTGTTACAATAACAACCTTGCATCTGGTAAAAAGTGTCTAGGAGATTTTATATGTACGAGTATAATTAAGGCTAAAAAGCAATAAAAAAAACTATTGCCCACTTGGCCACGATGGTGAAGATGGGTCTATTTCAACTCTATTGAATGTATTTGAATTCAACAGGTATATGTATGCATGAGCGGCAACATTTCATCCTTTTCTTAGTCAAGTTCTGATACTCTGGATGCTGGTTCAAACCCTGCTACGACATCAGAATTGCTTCATATTCTTGCATTTGGATCTGGGGCTTTGTAGTGACAAGCGTATCCAAAAAGAGTGAAAAATTCGAAAAGTTAAGAACGTACAGTGGTTATTACAATTATATATATATATATATATATATATATATATATATATATATATATATATATGTGTGTGTGTGTGTGTGTGTGTGTGTGTGTGTGTGTGTGTGTGTGTGTGTGTGTGTGTGTGTGTGTGTGTAGAACGCTAAAACTGGCAATCACTTTCTATAAAAGTACTCAGCAGACAACTGATCGGCTTAATTGATAAATTAATTGGTAATTGTGATCACACAATCCCAATCGTTAAATTACCTGTAATGTTCGCTTCACTTGTTCCTGCTAACTTTGCATATATACAAGCTCCATTATTGCCACTGCAACAGTCAGGAGTATCAGTACTATTCTATTCATGAAATTCAGAACAGTTTTGACATCGCAAGAGATTAACACAGCATTCCCTCGTCGATGCAGGAACTAGCCAGTCGAAAACAAATGCCTCATTTTAGGCTGTGAATCTGCCGATAGGAAACTGATAAAAACTAATAATTTCGTCAAGGAAGAAACGAAGACACCACCTGAAAGAATATCATTTACCACCGGAGTTCAAGAAGCTACTGTAGTGTTTTCAACGTTCCCGAAGCGTTTCCTGAGGATGAATTAGATTTGTACAATTCTCTTGTCTATCACGACGCTCTCTGCCAGCAACCTCCCCGTCTCAACATAAGGAGTTTTACACACATGATCTGATATTCTTATGTCCTTTTGTAAACTCATGTCGTGCAAAAAAAAAATCACATTGGGATAACGCCAAATACCACGAACATTGGCTAGTAATCGACTATTCAATAAGAGGCAAACGCCAGTAGACCCTCTCCGATAATGAGAGACGTATCTATTAACGAAAGAAACCCGTTTTCAAGACGAAGTTGATAATGATAAACGTGACGAAATGCGCGCATGCATAAGCTACCGTAAAAAAAGAAAAAAAAAAAAAAAACGCCGTGCTGCGGAAAATGGGCGGTGATGAGCATTGAAATGCTCCGAAACTAGACGCAAAATACCATGCATGTCAAAGGGTGGAGTGTCAATCAGCAGGTGTGATAACCGAGACGATAATCCACCGACAATACAGGTACCCGAAGATCTAGACTGGCAATTCCGTCATCATCCAAAAAATCAGATTGTAAATTAGACAAACGAATCGCCGGTGCTTCGTCTACGCCCTTCTAATGATGATAGTAGTCTGCCAACCTCATCACTTAGGTGTATTCAAAAATCGCTCCCCCTCACCCAGTCTCTCTCTCTCTCTCTTTATATATATATGTATGTGTGTGTGTGTGTGTTTTCTTGTGTACGTTCGCAAGTTCACAGATGTATGACGAAGATCGTTTTACTTTATTATCGCCAACACAACAACTTCCACTGCATAAATTTTGTTTTCCAACGCCATCAACTTACATGCAACGAATAACTTCGTTAATCACCACAGTTCTGTTATGTTATCATGTAAAAATACAGTTCGGTGAATTTGATGCAGTCTATCTAAAAACGAACTATTCCAACAAATTACAACCTCGTAGGAACGCTCAGAGAGCGATTACGCTGGACGAATTATGCTGCGTCATCTACATAATTTCAGTAGCCACCCTTGATGTGTATAATCAAGGGTAAAACATACACCCCTCTATTTCATGATGAAGTTTAATTTATTCATGGATAATCCATGATTTCAGACAGGCCTTATGAACGGAGGGGGCCCATTCTCCACCGAAGAAAGAAAAAAAGGTTTGATTACATTAAAGCGAACTAAGCAGTATCTTCATTTGTGGTCTATTTTGCGGCCAGATCTTTTGGATGAAATGTTGAATGAAATTGCGTTACGTGTACCAAGAATTAAAGTGTTCATTCTGATTACAAAAGAGTGTGTCTCCAGTTGCTTCCCTTTTAAAGGTTCAGATTTGAAGATGATGAAGACCTAGCTAAAAACGTCATAATAAAGAAAATTAACGAAGCACACACGCAAACATAATGTCTTGAGTTTTTTGTCATATGTGTGTGTGTGGGGGGGGGTTCATTCTTAATCATTAGAACCTTGCTCATCAATCGGGACTGATGTTTTGACAATAGCAAATAATTACCTGACAACACGGAAACGGCTGAATTTGACAGGAAAAGGGGGTCCTACATCCATAACAGCAAATCAAGAGATCATACCTGAATTCAAATAAAGATAACAAGCCATCAACATAACCTAATTTCACACTGTGTAATAAAGTTGAACCAGTTGCATTAGTCTCCAATAAAGGCAACACGCCATGTTCCCCCTCCCCCCCCAAAAAAACAAAAATATACTGAGATACTGTTGTATGCAATACAATTTTAATGGTTGAAGCGCAGAATCAAGGACGACAACAGAAACAGGGCCTTAGGTTAGGAGTATTGTCTTCCACAACGCCACAAGAACTGGAGACCAGATTCCAAGGCCAGAGTGAATAAAACTTAGAATCCTTTAAAATAAAGCACAAGGTAACATGTGTTTTGGCTTCCTTATGGTCTACTCTCTTAAGCAAAACCTCGGATATTAGAGTAAGTGATTTCTTAAAAAAAAAAGGACCTGCCACTCCGAAATAAGCTTGCATGAACTACAGCCCACCATATTTTTTATAGAATGTAATGGAATTAAATCCTTAAACAGTATGGCATTCATGCTCTTCTTTTACTCATTATTATTATTATTATTATTATTATTTAAGCAGTATCTATGGCGAAACTTAAATCTATGAGCATTGCTAACGTCAATGTCATCATTAATAATAACATTACAAAGAAGACAATTACGCAGTTTTACAGCAAAAGGAAAGAGGGGTATCTGTTGCAAATTCATAATGGCGATTACACTTTCTCATATTTTCTAGGGATTATGTCATTGGAATCTCAAGGAACGGAAATTGCACTGCACCAAATGGGCATTTGATAACTAATACAATGCTAAGCTGAAGTGATAATTTACACAAAGTGTTTCTCAAAATAAAGCGTGATGATCAGGAAAAATATTCGAGTATGAAAAATCCCCTTAGATTAGACCTCGGATTATATATGTATATTATATGTGTATGTATATATATATATTATATATATATATATAATACATACATATATATACATGTACGAGTATATATATATATATATATATATATATATATATATATATATATATATATATATATATATCATATCCTTACGACACACAATCACTGGAATCGATTATTATTCAATGAAGTTTAACTGCTATAAAAAAAAACAACGATCTTATCAGCCCCAAACGACCAAACAGACCCAGAAATGACATATAATCAGAAGCTGATCTGATCTTTCCAGCATAAATCATCTGATACTTTCTTAAGGAAACCCAAATCAAACAGCTTATGTGGTCATGTTGGTTTAACAGCCAATAACTGCAAGCAACCAAAAGAGAAACTCTGCTCTTGCAATCAACTGTGAGAGGATAAAAATAAAAAGAAAAGTGGTATTTTAAAAAACTGCATTGAAACCACTGTATATATTCTGTTTTCTTTTCGGAGACTCAACTCAACGATATCTGATCAGTAATTTTGGAGCAATAAAGAGCTGCAAGCGATGTGCAGCAAGGCCGTCCTCTCTATTGCAGAGATGAAAGTAAATCGAATTCACCGATGTTAGCGATTAGACTTTAATCAGATGGACTAGAAATTATCTCGTATAATGAGAAAGGGCATCATGATGCCAAAGGTACGATAATATCCAGATATTTTGTAAAGATGAGTGACAGCGATTAGCAACACCGTTGTCAGGGAAGTGTAAATTATATAAACATTCAAAGGAAGACTATATAGAAAGTCATTATATCTTCTAAATGAGTTTTGGCCATCAACCAATTTTTGTTTTTATCATGAATAATGAAATGAAATTGACATTTCTGGCACATTTATTTAATGTAAAGCGAGAGCTAGAGAGAACGAGGAAATAAATGCTAATGCATTTGTGTTCGAACCAAAATTATTTCTCTATGTGATTCGTTCTGGGGCTTGTATATGAAAAGTTTTATCCGGCACTGGTGATTACCATGTCCCCCTCATAAAGGGGTTTAGCCGAGAATCGAAACTCTAAATTTCTACTCGCAAGGTTTTTCTCTTCTTTTTTTCAGCTGTAAGTGCTCTCGTCAGGTGCAGTTAAATCAAGTAATTTTTTGACGAAATTGAATGATATGCTTCATCTGAATAGCTAGTCGGCCAAGGGAAACCAGGTAAAAGGTTTAAAGATGTAAACTTTAGAATAAATATTATTTGATGTTTGCCGTTCTTCGTCTTATTATTTATTTCATATGAACAACTACGTAATTATTTGCAAATTGCTACTAATACACACACACACACATATATACATACACATATACTGTATATATATGATATATATAAAGGCCTCGTGGTGTAATCGGTAGCACTGTCGCCTACCAATCCAGCAGGACCTAGGTTGAACTCCTTGGCAGGGATTGGTAGATTAGCGCATTCATTACAGACCCATTGTTCTTCTTGCTTCAGCAGTGAAATTATATGGGTACATGATAATATCGTATCAAAGCATCTAGCACGTAAAATGTTTAGCTTGGTCAGGAATTAATGAAATGAACACAAAAACACAGGGACGAAGACGACGGAAGAAGATAAAGGTGCAGTGCCCAGGAATGTACGTGAAACGAAGATTTTTACCATTACTTGCGTCATCATGGGGCCTGCTGACCATTTTCTTCAATTATTATTGGACAATTACAGTAACTCTTCTAGGGGGAAACTTTATAAAAACTCTAAGGGGTTTCGACGTAGTTTTTCAAGGACAGTTGCATACTGAAGTGAACGCAATTACTCGCTACTCCTTTCATGGAGGAAACAAAAATAAAATAGTTATGTACCGTATTCTATGTTACCTTGCTCGCTAAGGATCCACGCAGATATACCATAAACTGAAAAACGTGGTGTGATTTAGCAATAAGATACAAGATGAAAACACCAGATTCTCCCCCAAAAGTAAGGAAATAGTGTTTAATTTCTATGTAACTACTAAATACTTGATCTCCATTTTATATAAGCCACATATCAGTAAAAGTGTAACTGGTTATGCTAATAATAAGAGTGTGACTGCATATGCCACTACACATAAAATACAGAGACAAAATTTTTGCTATTAGAGCATAATCCTATATTCATGTTCACCCATCACAAGATTTAGACTTTTTTCGGAGTACAGCAAAAGGACCTCATCTGAGCTCGTTCCAGACAAAATCAGACATTTATAATGGCCCTCTGCTAGGGACCACCATAGTGGCTTATAAGGCTTTTATCCTTTTCCCTTTCACAGCCGATTCGAGACTTGATGGTCATTGACGTGACAAAGAACCTGAATAGCAGTGGAATCCAATACCCTTTCAGAAACCCATTCGAGTCTCTTGTATGCGATCCTCTTCTTGCTGGGCTCTCTGGGCAACTGTCTGAAGAACCCCATAGGTCGGAGATGATGTGGCCTATCTCTGTAAAATCGCCCTTAAGTGACTTCGGATGGAGAGGACTGGTGTGCATTTCCTGACTAGAGTTTGAATTTCCATGTAGGTGGCTGGGAAAATGCCAATTTCCAAAACGGAGAGATCCTGTAACTTTTAGTCACTATTTCAAAACATTTCCGACTGAGTAAACCTGCTCGGAATATGAATTTTATCGTGCCATGCTACCTATTCTCTATTGATATCGTTGCTTTGAAAATTTACGCATTCTGAAATTAAAACAGCAGCTAATACGTGATTCACAACTTCCTAGGTGGCAACTCAGGCCACCCAACTAAAGATACGTATATATAAATGACTGACGATACGCATTTCAGTCAAATTATCATTCTCTTCCGTGTCGGCACGTGGTTACTTTAAATAAGATTGGGATTACGTAAACCAACTATTCTTGGTGACGAAAAATACATCAAAGGACGCAAAATGAAACCCGTAAGTGATGTGATCTGGTTTACTGTTCCATCATTTCTTTGTCCAATTTTTTTTTTTTTTTACTGGTATCCTCGAAATTTCTTAAAACTGGCTGTTTAGAGAATAACTTTCACTTGTTTTTGCCCAGAAAACCAAATGATCAAATACATAAATGCTGAAACTATAATTGAGAATTAGAATTTATAGAGCGTGTGATTCTGAAAACTTTGGGTTGTATACAAAAATGACGAAAATGCAGTTCAAAAACCCTTGAGAATATATCTTACAGTCTTACTTTGAGATGTAGCAGATCACATGATAGTTCCAATCGTCTCTTGATTTCAATTTTTATTTTCCTTCAGTTTAGATATTTGGACCAATATTTTATTTATCAACTTTTGTAAACAGGGAAATTGAAAAGGGGGTTCTTTTAAAAGGTCTAGTAAAGGCAAAAATCACACGAAATGAAAAAATAAATCCCACTTTCAGGCCTCTCAGTAAGAATATAAAGAAAATGACCATGACTCTCTCTTTCTGTGAGACACTGAAAGGAATATATTCTTCCAATACTTTGTCCAAACCCGTACTACCTTTCCAAGTACTAGTGGTTACCAATATTAGTAGTAAAAATTCTTTTTTTCAGCATGAATAAATGAGCATCGAATCATGTTGCTGGAAAAAAAGGTAAACTTTTGAACTTTACTGCTAGTTATGCTATTCGCGTGGAACCTTTCTAATTCATTTTGTTTCAAAATGAGTTAAGGTAGCCGTCCCTGAAGGTTAGAAAATGATCAGTACAAAATGCTATACAAATCCAAATATTCATAAATTATATATATATATATATATATATATATATATATATATATATATATATATATATATATATATATATATATATATATATATATATATATATATGTGTGTGTGTGTGCGCGCACACACACATACATACAGGCCACAAATTCCCTTTACATCAAATGCACCTTACTCGTGAAAAAGGTTTGTGGCCTATTATTTGTAATTATAAAAAAGTTACGTGTGCTTTGAAATTATATATATATATATATATA
>NC_089783.1:31251624-31329124 GCF_040412425.1 Macrobrachium rosenbergii | reverse complement strand
CAATATGTGCGTCACATCTGACTTTAAGCAGTCGGCGAGTGTTTCCCACGTATGTCTGATGATGGCATTGACAGCAAGTAAATAAATAAACAACACCGGAATGCATTGAAGGGGGTAGTTTTTCTTTGTGACGAAACAAACCACCAACCTCCTTGGGTTCTTAACTATGAGTTTCACGTCAACTGCAGGAAAATGATTCGTTAAAATCCTTTTTAGATTGGGTGGGAAAGAGGCGTCATGTGTGAATGGAAAACTTATATAGTATGTTAGTTATATGCTAAATAAATAAATTTATGTGCCAAAAGTAAACTGGATGGCTAACATCCATACATCCAATTTATTTCTAAAATATGTCAAGAAAACATTGGATAAGTCCCTTCACCCTCGTGCTACCACACACTTGGCACAAAAATTAACATACTATGATATGTAAATTTTCCATTCACGCATGACACCTCTTTCCTACCCAATTTAAAGTGGATTTTAACGAATCATTTTCCTGCAGTTGACGTGAAGCTCATATTTAAGAACTCAAGAACTAATGGTGGTATGTTTCGTCACAAAGAAAAACTACCCCCTTCAATGCAGTCCGGTGTTGTTTATTTATTTACTTATTGTCAATGCCATTGTCAGACATACGTGGGGAACACTTGCCGACTGCTTAAAGTTATATGTGACGCACATATTGGCGTTAGCTTTCGCAATGGGTGCAGGTTGTCCAATACTGAAACATCAAATATTAGAAATCATATCAAACTATGCAAAAGTAAAATAAACTATAACGATTTTAGGACTATATTAACCAGCCAACACGAACACCACCTCCCTATTCTTGAATCCTTAGCGATCAAGAAGCTTGTTCTCCCACTGAACAATTATACCTTATCCACACCTCTGTATATAGCCTAAACCACACCCTACCCCTTATGTTTACTTCTTTTTTTCATACAGCAACTGAACCTCGAGGAATAAGGTCTGTTAGTTGAAACATCTAGTTCTTTCTCTTTTTTAACAATTTTATTTTAGGTTTACCTTTAATACTGATGTTTTACTTTATCATTATTTATTTGTACATACATACTACCATTTCCTACTGTGTTTATATATTTTATTTCGTATTTTTAGCCTTGAGGATAAGACAATTATCTCGAAAAAAAAGTAGGCCGTGATGAATAAAGGAAAACCATGTACCAGGCTGTCTGCTTTAGTGTCGTCTTGTGTATTTTGCTGAGGGATAGCCTCGCTCTCTCACACCAATATACTGTATATATCTATATTATATATATGTATCTTCTTCTTCTTCTTTTTCTTTTAACGTGCTTTTATTCCCATTTTTGTATGGGGTAAGCACGATGCCTTCTTTGAAGGACTTTTTGATTTGGCTTTGGGGTAGACCTGTGGTCTCGATCGGCTGCCCTGCCTGACATCGCTTAGACCCCGGTACGTATCTTGTATATATATATAATTTTATATATTACATATATTATATATATATTATATGTACATTATATAATATATATATATTATATATATATGTGTGTGCATTGTGTGCATATGTGTATGTATATATATATGTATGTATGTATGTATGTATGTATGTATAAATATATATATATATATATATATATATATATGGGTGTGTGTATTATGTATGTGTTTGTATGTTTGTGGGATTATATATAATTATTTTAAATTTCATGAGTACTAGCTCTCGAGTCCCAAGAAATAAACGTAGCTTCTCTCTCTCTCTCTCTCTCTCTCTCTCTCTCTCTCTCTCTCTCTCTCTCTCTCTCTCTCTCTCTCTCTCAAGAACTTCCAGAAGACAAGATGGAACAATTATTAATTGTTCCTGATTGCTGTTCAGAATAAAAATAAAAAAGTAATCACTGCAAAAACTGAACTCCAAATGCTACATGAGCGCGTAAGCACGATGATGAACTTGAGCGCAACTGGCCAGGGATCAATCAGCCCCACTGGGAAAAAACTTGAATTTACATGAGGATTTGTAAGAAATAATACATAAATTGAAATCACAGAGACAATGCATGGAATGGTGATCTCCCAGTCGAGCGTGTGATCCAGGGAAGCCTATTGAAACACCTGGTCCACCAGTAGTACAGTACCATAGTGTAGTGGTGAAACAAAGATAGCACTTTTTTTGTTTGATTATTATAAGAATATGTTATTCTATCACAGGTAAAGTTTTGAAACCACGCAAAGCAAAATATGATTTTTCACTCCATGTTCACTGTCTTGCAAACTAGCCGATGACACAAAAAGGTATGTCATGTTTTTTTTTTATTCTGTGGCTTTGGAACGATGCTTTGAATTTTCAAACAACGACTACCAAAAGAAACTAATTTGATCTATCTGGAATAAAACTTCTTTAAGGAAGGCCAAAACAATCAAAATACCCCCTGAACCAATAGATAGGTCTAGCGTTTGCTCGGCCAAGATTCTTTTCCTTGGCATGAGGATTCGATAACTTTTGCCACAGAGAAATTATTGTTATATATTCGAAAATAAGTTGTATATTTAAAACTGTATTTAGAAGAAAGTTTAAATGATATACCATCTTACCAAATAAGAAGTTTGAGGGCACAGGTGTAGCCTAGGCTACCAAGCTACGTTTTCTTGCTATCACAAATCCATCAGACTCGTTTGATGAAGCGTGAATTAAGCCAGGATTTGTCATACAGAAATAACTGCTATTTTTACTCTGAAAAGAATAATAGGAATTGTTTTCTACGGTTTGTTTACGTCGTCCTGAAATACTCTCACCAAGTGTAAAGTTTTGGAATCTCGTTAAGAAACCAACTTAGAAAAATGCATTTTGCTAGGCAATTCAAACGCTGCCTTTACACGTCTAATATTGAAAATAGATGGCATATTTTACATACCTACCTACTACAAAGAATTCTTAACGACGGACAAAACACAACTGGTGTCCTTATGCACCACTGTAACACGTTTAACACAACCAGTAACATATAAGCCTAGGCCTACTTACAACTAAGCTTTCTTAGTAACGGGCAAAACCATTTTACTTTATATCATGTGACTTATATAAGCGTAATGATGTTCTGATTTCAAAACTGAAAGCCACTGCACTATTGTGCCATTATAATATGCTGAAAATAAAAGACACGTTAACAGAGAATGTTTCCACTGATAAGACATTTACCGACTTACCATAATGGGTCGATAAAACTCAGTATGCTTTGCTTACCCGTGAAATGTTATCCCATTTTCACCTGTAGAATTCCTGTGCCCATTCTGCAATAATAAGCTGCGCAGCGCACCACTATGAAGATTATAAAGGAAAATAAAATCGCATCACACAACAAACGACAGTTCAGTTTCCGCGGTTCCCGGGTTCTGCTGCTGCAGATAGCGCCGCCTAGTGGCGGCAGACCAAACCATGTAGTCTTCGTACACTAATTTTTTTTCTCAACCTGGCGAAAATGCCCTTAAAAGTGGGTGATAACTTGAGTAAATAAATAAATGTAACGTGTTTGAATAAATAAAATTTCCCCTCAAACGCATATTATGTCCGTTAATAATGCTATCGAGTTGAGAGACTGAAAAAATATAAGTCCTAAAGTAAATGTCACGGTTGCCGAAGTCAGTGTCTAGAAACGTGTTTCGGATACAATGTTTTTCATTAATTTTTTTTTTATTTCCTTACATTTTAACGCAGGTTGGAATAAATCGCACCGAATATTAGAAGAAACGTGTTATTATTAATATTTTCTAAAAATTATATCTTACTCAAAACGTAAAATTTATACAAATTACATTTAAAACCTGTCGGGTAGGAACTTTAAACGGAACAGCCACTATCCCTTTCAGTTAATTAAGTCATACCTTCTCAGGCCACTGTGATATGCATTTTGTTTTTCCGTATACCTCCAATTTTATTTCAATATTTATCTTGTTTTCCCATCATCCTACTTTTACATTTTCTGAGAGGTACAAATGAAACAATTCTCTTATTGCTGCCTCACAAGTAGAAGTAAACTGTTGCTGTCATGGACCGGGAACCTGCTTTCCTGAATTGCGGAATTTGTATACATTTTGCCGAGTATATTTGTATACATTTTGTCGAGTAATATAGGCTAGTCATGTATGCGTATAACATCTACATTTATTATTGACCCTCTGTAATCCTTATAAGCTCACTTTGAAGATAACGGCTAAAACTGATAGTTTATGATTGTTTTTCTTTTTAATAAGCTGTTCATCAATAAAGGGTAGGTACAGCGAAATCACAACGTAATACCATACTCCCTGCCGTCTTAAGATACTATAACTATTGAATCAAGGATGAACCTCCTCTACACAGAAAAATCAAAATGCATGACTGCAACTACTGAACTTCCCTTCACACATATACACACACACACACACTCACACATTATCTATATCTGTTCACATTCTCTGATACTTGCTAGTTATTGTAACCCTTTTCATTCCATGCCTCTTGTGCGCCCTCTATCCAGCAACAAATGGGGTCTTCTCTTCTTCCTCACAACACTTCTGATCCTTGTTTTCACTGGCACATCCCGTAGGGGGTTACTGCCGACATTGCACCTCATGAGGTGCACTGTAGGCATAACTTAGGTTCTTTGCAGCGGCCCCTAGCTGCAACCCCTTTCGTTCCTTTTACTGTACCTCCTTTCATATTCTCTTTCTTCCATCTTACTCTCCTAACAATAAATTCTATATTCAATTTAATTTTCACTTGCACAAACATTTTTAGACATTCATCGCTCCAAATATCTCAATCTTGCAACCATACTTACTCCACTTGAACTAGGCAAATAATTCATCTCAACAGCCCCTACATCATTTTCATTTCTTAAAGGAGTGTCGGCTCAGTGATCTCTTCATTCCACCCCACCTTGGTTAACTAAACATCGATTTTTTTTTTTTTTTTTTTTGCATATACCCTTCCTGGTATCACATATTTCATGACACGTCTTCTATCATCCTTATGTCTTCGATTTCATCTACTCTTAAATACCTGTATGAATGAATCACTTTCGTTCTCCCGTCATTCATAATAATATGCACCATATGGGTGTAACTGACATACCTTGTATAACATGAATCTTAAAGCACTATTCTCTCTTATAGACTATGCAAATGAGTCGAACAGGTAACCAAAAACAATTACCAGGATAGCCAACGGTACCTGCAATCATCGGGGATTCCGACGAGCTATTATTATTGCAGATTGTAATTGCACTGTGATGTGTTAAGACAGCCAGTAGTCTTTTTGCTGTTTTTTTTTTTAAATCATTTTACTTTTCCAGCATGATTATAGAGTTCTCAAGGCATACCGGTTAGGTATGCCGAGATGAGTGTCTTGAACCTTGGTTGGCTTGCGTAGAACGTTATCACAGAAATATTTCTTTATTATTATTATATTTATTATTATTATTATTCAACTACTCCTTAACACCTCCCTGCCGGTAGCACGTGTTATGCAACAATAATGATGATAATCTTTATTAGATCAGTTGTCCGTGTTGTTAAAAAAATCATTATTGTAAGTACTTCCCGCCTGTGAGTATTGGTTAGGCTCACATTTGATTTCAGTACAACATAGGACTAATGAGTGCAATAAACCACCTGTACATGAATGAATTTCAAGAAAAATTTTAATTGAACGCTACAGCCAAAAACTTGGACTGTACTCTCGCTTATGAGACCAGAATTCACATAACCGTGTTAAAAAAGTTATATGCACGATACTTCTGATTATTAGATTTCGAGTTTGCAATTCAATAGCACTGGTAACGGCAGAGGTATAGAAGGTGCTTACGTCGTCTGGTAATTGACATGTCTTCCTGGACTTTTCAGACGAAGAGAGGGGCTAGTAAACAATGGTCTTTGTCGTCCGTTAATCTTATAATCGACTGCTGTTCCTAGTGATAGTAAAAATTATGATTAAGTGGATGGCCAGGGGTCTTAGGTTATGCTGAAGGTAGCAGGTTGTATGCAAAATGTCTGGATGTGAACTGGAATTACCCTGTAGCCAGATTTAAAATGTACAAAGCAACTGTTCAGTCAACTCACCATTAAGAAAGTAAAGGTTTGAGCCAACTCTCTTTTACGAGAGAGAGAGAGAGAGAGAGAGAGAGAGAGAGAGAGAGAGAGAGAGAGAGAGAGAGAGAGAGAGAGAGAAAGTGTAAATGGCGAAAATATTCATCAATCTAAGGGAGCAGTAAAAATAAATTGCTGCATATGAATAAAAGGAGAGAGAGAGATGAAGCAAGTTACCGAGAGAGAGAGAGAGAGAGAGAGAGAGAGAGAGAGAGAGAGAGAGAGAGAGAGAGAGAGAGGATACAATGAAACAAGCAAAACAACACCACCCGAGGCCTGCGGGTGCTGTGATGAAGTTGTCGCTGTCATGAGGCAGGTCACGTAGCGTGCCAGACACCGCCATTAACCAGATTAGATATTCATTTTTGTTCCCTGAGTATTGCTTACGAGTTCTCTTAAGGATCTGCAATACTCAGGTTTACCTTTTATAATACGTCAGGTGATGGCCTCGTTCAGGAACCGTAAACTTTCACTAGGGTAATTAGGGATTATGTTAATGTTTGTTTCTTCATTTCTAAACGCGGGGCACAGTGAGTCGGTTTATTTAGGAATTAAGGTATTTTTAGTGATGCATTATTGTTTGGTTGATATTATATATACGTCAGTTTCAGGAGGGAAATATCAGTTATTTATATACTGTACAATGAACATTTGCGTTGTTAAATAGAGTAGCTATTTGAGTTTTATTTCATATTAACAAACAACAGCAAGCGAACTAATTTCTCGTGAATTTTGGCATCAACCCGGGCACGGGGCGGAGAGGAACGTCTAAGTTACCAATGAAGATATTTTTAGCATAATTTCTCGGAACGTACTTTTGCCAAAATAAAACTGACGAACATTATAAAACAACTAAAATACGACGGATTATGTGGCAGTGCCTACAGAAAAAGAATTTGATACTCCTTTTGTGGATGAAATAAAAAAGAATAATTGCCGCTCGGTGTCATTATGCTTGACGGGAATGAGTAGGGTTGCTTACGATCAACACATCTTAATCTCAGTTGTGAAGGAATCGTGGTCCGAGTACGTTTGCGCTCGACCAATCGCTGTTTGTGCTTTTGTGAGAATCGTTCTAAATCCGTTGTAGGAGCTTTCTGAATTCCTCTGGTGGGACGAACTAAACGCCAACACATCACCTAAAGACCAAGATGGCTTCATTCACAGATTAAGAGAGAAACACGGCCAGAGTTATTTCTTTTTTTCCTTTTTTTTCTTTTGGTCGTCATAGCGTCTTCCAAGGAATGCTATAGGATGAGAAAGGCGTCTTACCGTAAGATAACAGCTGCCCGACTTAATAATATGGGTCCATTTGCTAGGAACTAAAACGGTGTGTGTGTTTTCGCCGAATATTTTTTTTTTTATATATGACCGTAAGTTGATAGTGGTTGACCTTTTTAATTTATTATTGGTTTATGATGACAAAAAGAAATATCTCTGATGGTTAATTAAAGTGCCTGAAATTATGTATCACAGTAAAATGCCTGGTAGTGAAAGTACCTATAAATAAAGTAACTATTTCAAGAAAACAAGAAAATGATTGTTATTGCTGCTGATTACCGAAAGCATGGTCTCCAAGTAGCATGTGGGAAAATACTTCCCTGCGATTAAATTAGCGCTGGCGAACAATTATTAGAATTAGACCTCATTAAGACTCATTTTCAAAACAACGAAGTAGACTGATCAGTATATTTTTAGCGAAAAAAAGTTATGAAAAAAGTGCAATGTTAACCATCAGAGGGTTTTTTTAAATTTAGATATTAAGGGTAAAACCTTTCGTAATAATATACACTCCATTGCAAATTTGTCAGCCGCAATTATCTGAAAGGTAAATGCGTTAATTATGCATTTACCTTTCAGATAATTAAGAGCGAAGATCAGTATTAAACTTGACATTTAGCGCGGCAGTAGTGCGGTAGGTGAGTATTGTGAGTTTTATCACTTCATTTGTTGATTCCCTGTTGCTACAGGTCAGTTAATCAGATTTAACTATTATTGATTATTAAAAATAAAACATTTCAACCAACATCAAAGCGGTGCTGTATATTCTAAAAGCAATTATTTAATTATATATTTGGTTAAGGTTGACACCAAAATTTCTCCTCGCACCCCCACCTCCCCCCTTACCGCTTCATTAGAAAACAATGTACCATAGCTGCAATTTGCATTGAAGAGGGTTTTGACAAGCTTAAATACCACAATTTTGGAATGAGTAATCCATGATGATGTGTTCGCAAGGTGTATCATATTAAGTTATGTTCTGTTCTTTCCATAATGTCTGTTCTGTTGAAAGATGACGTGAGACTGTTCTTTGAATGTTAATTACTTACTCGTTCTGAACTGTAATTTTCAGCGTTTTCAAACTTTCCAAAGGTTATCAGCTTCTATTTTCAAAGGTCGAATAAGAATAGGTGTCACTGTTTAACATTTTTCGATGTTGTATTAGATTTGCTTAATACAAAACAGATTTCCGTAAGACTTAAAATTTGCATACAACTGTGGATATTTCATTGTATTGCTTAATATTTTTCAGATTTAAAAATTTTACCCGCATTGAGAAATACTTCAAATACAAACATCTCGGGTATTTTCAGCCGCTGATTTCAAATGTGCAAGTTGCTTAAATAAATGTCTGGTCGTTAGACCCCTAATTTGCATAAAACAAGATGGCCGCCATTATTTTTCTTTATTATTTGAGAAACTTGATCTCAGACAAAAAAGCAAAAAGCAATTCATTTTTATCCATCTTTCGGCTGCGTAAAAGAACTTTTTACCGTTTAAATTCACTGAATCAAAGGAATGGTTATCGACGATGAAAATAAATATTAGCTTGCTCAAGGAACAAAACCTAATAAAACTCTTCATTAAACAATGTTTTTCATAAAATATACAAATGAAACTTATTAAAATAAATTTTTCATAAAGCATATATACAACTCAAACATTTCTTTAAAAAAACAGCTTTTCATGAAACATCTATACAAATCAAAAGCCACATAAGAAAAATGTTTCCATTAAATATTTATAAAAAGCGTACACACTCTAATTCCTTTATAAATTAGGATCCGTAAACCACACATGTCAAATAATAATTTTAAGGGTCAATTGCAATGAATTTGAAGTTCGTTTGAAGACAAAATATTACCAAATTACCATGTTAGCGAACATCACAAGAGTTTGCTATTACATTAGCTCAGGTATTGTTTATAAATAATTATGACACCTTGTCGGTAGACGAATGTATCATGACCATCTAAATTCTGTAGAATGTATCAAGTTAGCAACATAGGAACAGAAGTAAATAATGATCACATGCAAGTACTGTTTTGCTGCATTAACTGGTGTTCTCACACTAAGTCAGTGATACAGCATCTCTGACCATTCGACAGTTAAAAACCATAACACTGACAGGTATGGAATACACTCAGTTAGAGATTGTGCTATAAGGAGTTCTTGTGTTAGCATAATATCAACTTAATTAACAAGTTTACAGCATTTAGGCATATTAGTTCCGATATGCATATTCCCTGTAGTACTGTACTTCCAAGGACGGCTGGTATCGCCATCAGTTCAACAATAATGTGATTGCATGACTGGGTACACATGAGGAATAGTCAAAGTAATGGTGGTAATATTCGAGCATCATGTAACTCTCACCCCCACTGATGTAACTATCGCAGGATAAGGTTATAATTGTTTGCCTGAAGTCGTAGGTTTGAGACATTCTCTGAACATCACCCCTGGCACAGTTAATGGTGTGCAAATCATTTCCTGTGGCTGGCTCGAGAAAGTTTGAGCCATGTACAGAATGGTGTACTTTATGAAATATATTATGAAATAATGTCTGAGAGCGTCTGAGTTGCTTGTGGTATGACCTACTATGTGAAATATATTCTGAGGCCACTTGAGTTTTTTGTGGTATTGCTATGGTATAACTTGAAGTTTTTGTGAGCTCGTTGCTCGAAAATGTGCTAGTCCAAGACCACGTGATTTCAGCGTCCAAGTTTTGTCTTCATTTTTTACTCCAAGTATTAAGTGCTGAGCAACGCTCTGGATTCTGATATCAGCGACAAAGATTACTCCCATCGTCACTGCCTTCCGAAATTTCATCACCACCTTAAAAGGCCGTGAAAAACTGTAGACGCTTAGAAATAAAATAGCACTGAGAACGAAGTCTGGGTAATACATCCGACTGCAATAGCGTGTCATATGAACTAAAGACAAAAATATGTCTGCCTGATAGTGATAGACATGAAGAGTAGATGTCTCATCTACAACTGCATCCTCCCTAAATTTTTCATTCCTAAGATCAGTAGCAGTCTCCTAATTACAAAGCTTTCCTCAAGCCGTTTAGGTGAGGAGTTTGCCAGCTGCATCAGAACTCAGAGGGCAAAAGGCAACATGTTTTTTGCTGAGCGGTTTATGTAAATGAATTAAATCCAGCCCTAATGCTAACAAATCTCCACTACATATGTCTTTCAAGGTTAACCGCTCCAGTGGTCCTTCAATGACATTGTCTTGAGTAGCATAATATAAATCATTAATTCCCCTGGCTTCACCAGTTCCAGATAGGATCATGTTGGGTGACTAAGCAAGACGAGGGGAAACAGGATAATGGGCCCATGAATCATACCATCCAGTGCAAACATTATTATTCTTAGGTAAAAGACCTGTACCAACTAGAGAATGTCGGTGCTGTGATCTTCACAGTCAATTATTGCTGTTGAGTGTGTCTATGCTGACAAATTAAAATCCACAACGAAAGACCCCTTTAAGCAAGGCATTGTTTCTCTCAGGTTTTCAACCTCAATAAGACCAAGTGAAAAGACTGTCTTTAAAATTGGTAAAATTGGTTGTTTTGTGGTTGTCAGTCATGGTGTAAAGGAAAGACTGGAATAACCAGTTAAAGAGAAAAGCAAACTCAAGTATCCCAAAGAATGTCCACAAATTATGACGCTTTAGGGCTTAGGCATTTACTACCTTAGATTTAGAACTTTACGTCGACTGCCGAATTTTAGAAATTGAGCAAGCGCTAATAAATTAACTGAATTCAAGTAGTCAAGCCAAGGAAGAGTGTGGAGATAACGTAAGGAGTAACCTCAAAATTTTTCCTTAAGTAAATTGGGTAAATTTTCTTATCAGGTAAAGGAGGTAAACGTAAGAAAAAGAGAGGATTAATTTTCCATCAAAATGAAAATAGCTTTCTCATCACATCTCGTAATGAAACGGGTTTATCGGCATACGCAACTTAGTTTCCTAATTATGAGCTAGAAAATCCAAAAATATTATTTAACTTGAGTAACAATGACCTGAGTATTAAATTCGCGAAAATAAAATGATATGAGAGGAAACTGACTTGTCAAAAATTAATTCATTACCAAGAGTCGAGAAAATTGTCACTCAGGCCTTCGAAAGCGCTTAATAAAAAACATCTTGTTCGTTTCTTGTTTTGTGGATTTTACCATGGGAACAGAATCAGATTTGCAGAATGGGTTTGCGAAGTTGAAAGTCCAAGTAACTTTGCAAGACTCTCCGGTGGAAACTTCAAGCATTAGCAAATGACATCCTGTCGAGACCTGCCCTAGTAATATTTCATGTTCCACAGGGTAAATCCTTGGCTTATAATTGGGGATGAACTGTGATGATGATTCTCACATTTCATTTTAAAAATTTATCGGAATCTTCTAAACATAATTTGGAACTGTTTGCAACTTTCTTCTTACTTATTTACAATAATGTTTACATCAGTATTCTCATCCCTTTAATAACCATTTTATTTTAATTAAAGACCATCATATTTTACAACAGTCATTTGCTCACTTGCCTGAATGTCTTTGTGTTTCAGCAAGCCTTTAACTGGTATTCCGACAGTTGTGCTTGAAAGAAAGAACTCCGTCAATTTTTTACGCATTATTTATATATAAACCACTTCCAGCCACCGTATAAACATCATTATCGTCGCCATTATTATTTTAGTATCATCATTACATTTCTGTTACTACTACTACTATATAAATGTACATTTGTATTTGTCACAGAAACAGATTTTCGAGCTCATAAGAAATATTCGGTTGTAGGTTTATATATGTGAGGTAGCTTCGTAATCCTAAAGATATTGATGTGGAACTTGAAGAATCGGTTAACCATTGTAGATATCAATTACTTTCAGAATGTGGAATTCTATCCTTCCTTCGTTTCCCAGAATCACATGCGCCGACAAATGTTTCAATTCTTGTAGTGATCGAGTCGATCTTAATTTTAGGCATCTACGCCTGTTTATCTCTCTCTCTCTCTACACACACACACACACACACACACACACATATATATATATATATATATATATATATATATATATATATATATATATATATATATATATATATATATATATATATATACGCACATGCACGCACACATACGAGAGCCATTTGATGTTGGCATCGGGATATATGGACCCGCATGTCAAAGCTCAGTAGTGGAGTACCGTGTGATATTCAAGACCTAGAAATTCGAGAAGCAGAGTTCACTCTATAAGGGCGCCAGTATCCTATCGGGTACAGGATTCACGTGGCGTCTCCTACAGCGTCGTGTTGGACTTAGAAGGAGGGAGAGACAAGATGGAGGAGGTTGGTCGAAGGGAAGAGGAAGGGGAGGGGTAATGGTGAGGTGCTAGCGAGAGGTGAGAGGTCTACTCTGACTGTACCGCTACATAAAACAGATCAGAACCATTCACATTAGTGGAGGTGAAACTGGAGAATGTTGTGATGGTGGCGTTTATGGAGGGGAGTAGACAGGATAGAGTCTTTTGCCCTGTTCTTGATGTAATGGGGATCAGGTGGGAGATGGACATTTCTTAGCAGAAACTTGAATATCATAACGGAAATTTGTTTTGACTTTGTTGATGAATTACACTGCGTTCATATTATTGCGTCGGATGGAACTCTGGGAAATACAACGAAACTTCAATTAAATCTCTGCGAGTTTTTTCTTTTATTATTGTCCATCATTTAATGAATAAGTAACAAAAAAAAGTGAGAAAACTGACAATTTTTTTTGTATGAAAAATAATCTGTTACAACCTCTGAAAGTGCTCCAAAACGAGGAAGCTAAGGAAAATTATTCTTTGAACCTAGAACTCGTCTTAATGAATTTCTGAAAATAATTGACAGCGAGCGTAATGAGAATTTCCTTGCCAAGAGCGTTGGTTGATAAGAGAAGACATTCCTTGAATTTAGTCAAAGGTGAATAAAGGGTAACGTGAACGATGATTATGGCAGGAGTGATATACATACACACACACACACACACTATATATATATATATATATATATATATATATATATATATATATATATATATATATATATATATATATATATATATATTATGTATTATTATATGTTTAAAATTATGTATGAATGTGTGTGTGTGTGCGCATGCATACGGAAACAAATTGGTATACATAGCACCAGCAAGGCCTTGATTACCAGATGTAAATTTCACCTGTTCCATCATAATTCACTTTCACTGGAGTCTTCGTTAACACCAGACGGGTACTTAAAATGGTAATGATAGTTTTAAATGTACTTGGCACAATCTATGTATCCTGTAATACAAAATTTTTTGTCTGTTTCTTTTAGTTCTTTTTAATTAGAGATGTGTTTTCCTGCATCATGATAGGTTAATGGAACTAGACTAATTAGCGCTGGATCGCAGTTTGACAGTTGGAGGGATTTTTCTTCGCAAAACGCACTTAATATTTTTATGATGTAAGAATCCATGATTTTTTTTTAACATGAAGTGTAAGTAAAGCTTATATGCAACGCATTTTCATGTTTTTCTTTCAAGATCTGTTTACTGATCTGTTGGGATTTTGCTTAACTTGACTCGCCTAACAAGCAGCGTAGTGACAGTTGTGCTGTACAGAGTTAAAAAAAAAATATACGTATATAACTTATGGTAAGCGTTCAATAGTTTATTTATATTGTTATACCAATCTCTTAATAACTAAATATTATTACGGGAGTGGTACGTGTTACATGACACTAATGAACGTTGAGTAAACTACGTAGTGTTCATGTGGTATATGTAAAATCCATATTGTAGATAGTTAGTAGTTAGGATAATCGAAATTCTTGTAACACGGACTCTATGTTAATAGAATCTTGTTATTTTTACTGTCTTTAATGGACGTTTACCATGTTGTAAGTGATTCATACATGTATTCGAAAGATTATTTCTGTCTGTTTCAACCATTTACCCAGGCGGGGTTGTAATTTAATAAAAATCATTAAATTATGAATGAACAGATATATATATATATATATATATATATATATATATATATATATATATATATATATATATATATATATATATATTAGATATATAAATATGTATATATATACACACACACACACACGCATACATGTATATACATACATCTATGAAAAGGTACATATCGAATGTCATTCTCAATCAGTATGAAGCGAGAGAGAAGGGTTGGGGTTGGGGGCCATTAATAAGAAAAATTGATAAAATGTAAAAACTATTTTGGCCTTCTGCTCTCTAGGTAAACCAAACTAATGCTCCAGAATTACAACATTGAGTTCAGCCACAGTTGTATACCAAGATTATCTGAAACAGATGTTAATTTTTTGTGGCTAAAAATCCTGACTCTTAGGAAAGTTGATTATAGAGAGGCCGATATGCGAAGTAGATTTTAGCTTTTATATATATATATAATATATATATTATATGTATATTGAGGAAAGAAGGTAGTGTCATTTTATGACATGTATAGTAGCACAGACTGCTAAGCTCTTTAACATGTGATGCTTTGCAAGACCCAGGTGAATTTGCATTTGCTTTTATTACTGCCATTTGTGGGAGTCAAGGGGAACGGTGATACTTTCTATAAAGAGTGTGGTCAAGCCATTTGACATTTATTTGAACCGTCTGAGAGAAAGCTTGCTTACCTGCTGAGATGTAACCTTCAAGAAATCGCAAGTTACAAGATAAACTGAATTTAGTAAGTGGTTGCGAAATATACTAATGGAATTTAATGAAGTTTGAGTAGTTCTGTCAACGGTCTACGTCAGCAAAGTAGAGTAAATCTGATCATGATTTTTCATTTTTTGGGGTTGTATTTAGGTATGTCACTTGAAAGGTTAAAAGTACCTATCTTGAAAAGACGTTGAGTTTCCTGTAAACTATAAAATAGTTCAGGGAACTTTCATATAGTTCAGGGAACTTTCATATAGTTCAGGGAAGAAAATTTATTAGTAATTTTCTTATCAATAACTAACTTTTTTATTTTCCTACTTTTGATAACTGCCTCCGTTAACCTGAACGGATGTACTTGTTAAATGTTTTAAATAAGTCTTGAGATTCTGTCTTTCCACTGTTTGTAAGGTTAAGCAAGTACCCTTGTACGTATTTGCTGGAATTCAGATTTTCTCCCTTTTGAAATGGGGTCGCTGCTTCTCAGTCCCTGTCCAGGTGACCATTGTAACGCCGGGAACCGGATTAACATTCCACACCTTACAGTAAGAAAAAAGTAGAAGGTTAATTTTACGCCCACCTCTTAATCTAGACAGATGAAGGCAAACGCTGACAGGTTTTTTTGAATTACGCGGGCGCGGGAAATGTCACCTCGTTTGATGAATTGCTCTTGGTTACCAGGTACCCTCTCTCTCTCTCTCTCTCTCTCTCTCTCTCTCTCTCTCTCTCTCTCTCTCTCTCTCTTCGTAGTCTCTGGAGAATTGAAGATAAGTTACCTTTCTCTTTAGATACGAGCTCTCCAATAAATTTATAGCAAAGAACATTCGTTTTATCAGGGGAAAGATAAAATGGACCAAGAAGGTCGGCCTTCCAGATGAGCTGGTCCGCAATGACACCCCAGCGCTGAGGTCTTATTCATGGGCCTCTGCCATTATTTTGACTGTGATGAAGGAGAGATCACGAGACAAGGAGGGTCGAATATCATTTGCTCTAAAACCTCCCCCATCCTCCTACCCAGCTGGGAGGTTGGTGCACCTGTTGACATTCTTCTGTGGTTGTTTCTTGTTCGTTTCGTTGTTACTGTCCTTGTTTATACTAAATGACAACGCGTATTATGGGTGCCTACTTTGCTGTAAGACTATTCCTTTAGTTCCCAAATCAATAATGTTGGTGACGGCTTTCATTGTCTGGAGACTGAACGAAATACGAGATGAAATAGTATATCTAAAGAAATTTGTTTAAAAGAATGATCAGTTGCTTAATATTCACACGTTCAAATGCTGACCACCTAGACTCTAAACCACGCTGTAAAGTTATCCATACCTTATACAATACAAATAACACGTGTATCAACTGCAATGGCATCTTTAAACCTCTAATTAGTCGCAGATGCGAGTGACCAGAATTCCGAACAGGCCACCAGGTCAAAGACAGACCCTGAGGTCGTAGCTTCCCATCGCCCAAGTAGAAGCAACTTATAGATTAAATCATATTAAGAAATCAATGCCGTGCGTAGACCATTAGTGACGTTGCATTGACCATTATTTAGCAAAATGGTCTCCCTATCCTTTAGCCGTATGGAAATACTAGTGTTTACACATACATACATACATACATACATACATACATACATACACACACACACAAAAGAAGACTTTCATTAACTTCTTCACTCGGCTAAACTCCAAGCACTGTAATGGAGAAACAGACACTGTGGGTGGGAACGAACACTGTGGAATAATACGCTTCAACAAATTCAAGGGCTTAGTTCTATTAAATTAGAAACCACATACCAAGTTGCATTTCAGCTCCACTAACCAACCTGTGCCTTGACTCCAAAGTGACGATTACACAGGTTCCAGGATATCCTGCAGGATGTGCCAAGATGCCAGTGGTCATTTCGTCGCGTCCAATTCATGGCGCAATTCTAATTCGATCAGGCTCTCTCACGTTCAGTTCCAAAGGCATATCTGATATCATTGCTTTCAATAACCACTTTGCCAGTAACGATTGAAACCAGTAAGGAAAGTCCGTAAGAGGTATTCCACCCCCACACTCAACATCATTCCGTAGATGTTTCAACATTACTTCACTAGATATTTCTGATAATATATAAAAAAATAATTTACGCAAAAGAAACTGAGCAAGTTATAAGAACAAAAAATTCTCTCTCTCTCTGAATTATCCTGCAAATATATTCTCTTTCGCGTAAAAACAATTTTCTCGAGATGTAAGTAAAAACGTCAACATTTCAGCAAGGTCATTGTTGAAGAAAGGACTGTATGACGTATGCTGGAATATTGTATAAAAAATCATTCTTCTGATATATAACATAATGTGTTAATAATGTGTTAAGTTACCATTTAAGTGCGGAGTGAAAAAATCGCAAATAGATAATAAAGGAACAAAATATCGCTTAAAAAAATTATACGTGCTCAGGCGATTTTGGAATGGAGGGGTCAGGTCACCTGGCCACTGTCACTGCTTGCAATCCAAAAAGAGAGAACTAGAGGGGGTTGGGGGTGCTAAAACCTATCTTATTATGAAAGTATGACCACCGAAAACATATGTGCTTGGGCTAAGGCCGGGGGTATCAAAATGAGAAACGGTGGGTACGTTGTGACTGACAACACATTGGTAGGGTCATGGAAGGGTTTGGTAAGGTAGGAAGATTGTAAAAGTAGTCAGTTGGAAAAGAAAATTCCAAAAGTATATTGTACGTGGCAGTAAAATAACGTCGGCTGTAAGTTCTTTCCTTTGATACTGGGCTCAAACTGTCTCCACATATTTCTTTGTTGTTTTCGATTAGGAACGAATATTTTGAGAGAGAGAGAGAGAGAGAGAGAGAGAGAGAGAGAGAGAGAGAGAGAGAGAGAGAGAGAGAGAGGTCGTATCCATTTGTAGTAAAATCGTAAATCTGTTTAGCACTTCAGTGATGCTGAAGCCTTGGAGTTTCATGCAGTATAGAAGCATTTGTCAAAGCCGATTAGCATCTCCGTATTGATTGGCTTTTAACTTTGGATATGTTATCGCAAACATGATTTGGGATGTTGGATCAATAGCTCCTATGTAGCCTGGTCGCACGGTCCAAATTTCTCGCGAACGGGTTTCCTTAAATGAAAAAAAAAGAAGAAAGTGAAAGATGGTGTAAATCAGATAAATTCTGTTATCTGGTTGATAAATGCCGTTGGATGGGACAAAATGGCGGCTGACAGATTCCAAATAAGTAACTTAAAGGGAATGTATATAAATTTTGAAAGGAGGTAATCGGTTTGTTTGTTGCCTTTATTTTTGATAATTATATTGATTTATTTGTTTTATCATTTTGATGGACAAGGTTCGTCCAATATTATTTTCATAATAACCATTTCATGTAGTGTTGTCTAAATAGTATAACCGACTAAGTGAAGTGAAAAGCAAAGGGAACAGGCGCGCCACCCCCACCCCCCAAAATAAAGGTCCAACCAAAGTTAAAACCTCAGAGTTCAGAGCCATCGTCGCATACTAAATTTTCCTCCAAAAGGTCGGGTAATCAATCTACCGGGATGTTGTTAAAGACAAGCCTGAAGAGACGTCCCATTATTCATGATATCTGGAGTGATAATTCTATCAGCGGCGACAAGACTGATTTGAATTAATGGAAGGAAGGAACACAGGTCACGCACACCTGCACGCGGGAGAATAGTCGAACCCACACACATACACCCTCACACAAGAATACAAAGTTGACACGAAGCGGGGTACAGCTGAACGCATACATATGCGCACACAAACATATACAAACCTGTTGACATACGTTACGTAGTCCCGAACGCAATACATGTTATTACTTGTGCATAAACAGACATAAAGCGAAACATTTTATAGTCACACCGGTGGATTTTAAAATGCACCTGGTCGAACGTGCATAGTTCCATCCTCTCATGAAAATCAAAAGTTCAGCGCGTACATGAACACTTACAAAAATCGGCCTCACCTGAATATTCAAGTATCGATATACACAAAAGGATAGGAAGTTTAACATACACATACATACCAAAAGAAGGCGAATCTGAGCATATATACTCAACTACATATGCATACTTTCATGCTCAGAAGCAGTCTGGAGACGTCCACAATCTTGCCCGCAAAAATAATAATATTTTTATTTCGGCTCGGGGCCATGTACATAGGATATATATAGTGGATACAGTACAATACATACAATCTAGATACAGGTGATAAAATGATAAGAATGATAATTGGCAATAACCACACAGTTGCTGAAGTAGTGGCAAAAATATTAAATTATAATAATGGTAAGTAGTAAAAATATTGGAAAGGATAACAATCAAAAACAGACTGCATACAACTGAGTTCCAGTTAGGGACCTTAAGTCAGGTCCAGAAGATTAAACACGAAAATTGAAAATAGCAAAACTCTATAAAGATAATCGCAGTAATAATAAAAACAGAAAATACTAATAATTGTAATAAACGTAGAAATAATAATAATAATAATAATAATAATAATAATAATAATAATAATAATAATAATAATAATAGATTCTGCAGATGACACTTCATAATTGCAAAAGTAGAGATTAAGTCATTTAAGGATAGACGTCTCATTTCCCGTCTTTCCCACAATTTAGATCTTCTTCTTGCCTCACTGCTTAGGATGCTTTGTATGAGCGAATTGCTGCTGTCTCTAAGTCGGGTGACCAGAATGGACACTGTTCGCATCACAATGATTTTTAAATTATCCAGGCGGTTTTCTATGAACATCTGCTTGGCGGAGTGGTAACGAGGAGTGTTTGTGAGGCGTCTCAGAATGTCACTGTGAACTACACTGATACGTCTCATGTCTTTCGGGTATAGTTCGTCCAAAGGGAACACCCATATATACTGTAGCAGTAGGAGCGGAAGAGCAGCAGTTTCGTGTCTCGGTGACAGAAGACAAACCTCCTTGCAATCATGTTGCCAGTTTCACACAGTTTACGACGCCTCTGTTCCAGGTCGTCCGTGATAATGTGGCCCAAGTACGGAACTTCATGCACGAATTCCACCCGATGATTTCCGAGGAAAATTTGTGATTCTGCAATATGCTTAAGCGATCTAGGAAACAGCGACAGGCACCGGGTCTTGGTTTCGTTGTATAGGATATCAAATTCCTCTGCATATCCGCGGCAAGTGTCGATTAGTCGACGGAGACCTTGCACTGATGGGGAAATCAGAACCACATCGTCGGCGTAACAGAGGTTGTTTATTGTTGTTTCGTTGAGGGCGCATCCGATTGAGACTGAGTTCAGTTTGACATTCAGGGCATCTGTGTACGTATTAAACAGGTATGGAGAGAGAATGCTCTCTTGCCGGAGCCCGTTTAGGGAGCCGAAGGTGTATGACAACACGTTACACCATTTGACACAGAACTGCTGTGTGGAGAACCAGCAATATAAAATGACAATTAAATATAGAGGTGTGCCTCTTTTGTGAAGCTTCAGGTAATTTACTCTGTCAAAAGCTGAACTAACACAAACTCACATTATCTCAGAAGGAATCAGAACTATTCGTACACGTTCCCACATCAACACAATAGGTTTCAAAGCTAAACACGTACATTCACGCGTCAACAGCATACGCATTCACGCGCACACATTGATACCAAGTTGACCAAAGTTATACTTTTGTACAAAACGGTATGAGGCTGAACATATATATTCATAACTGAAGGATACAAAAGTTGAACACAACATTCACAAAAATAGAAATTATATAAATCTGAACACACACAACTCCACAGATGGGTACACCAGCATTCAATAATGTGGAGGTACAGAGAATAGTCAAAACGCTAGCATATGTGAAATGGTAAATCACTTATTTTTTTTATATGGTATGATCATATGGAAAAAATGGATCATGATAGCTTGGTGATGAGTGCACAATTCAGAAGCACTTGCAGGCGGGGGGAGGAGAGGAAAATCTTTAAAGAGCTCGACGGAGGAATTAGTGGAAAGGAGGGACATCAATATCCATGAAGTGAAATAGTGAATACAAGGTAGAAGTGTATGACACAGTGTGTGCGGGAGGGGGGGTTGTCTCGACACTCCGTGGATTTAACCTTCAACATATTAAGCTTCTATGTAGGTGTATGAAGCGGTTAATATTGTGGAGTTCTTCTGCACAAGGCCCTCATTCACAATTCAATACTTAAAGTGTGATTGTTGCAGTGATCGTTGCCTTGTTTTTATCTCTGAACCCACCCCCTGTTTTGGTAAAAATGCTTAACGATGATTTTTTATATATATATATATATATATATATATATATATATATATATATATATATATACACACATATATACTGTATATATAGTGTGCGTGTGTGTGTATACTGAGGTATAATTATTATTCAAAATAATGGTATACCCTTGTATCGTGAAAACGAATACTATCTTAACTGGTTTTTTATTTATAATGTACTATGCAGTTTAAAATGTAATATTTATTCTGTTTATTTCATTCATACTTACAGTACAATAAAACTTAATAGGGGCAAACAACGGTATTAACAAAAAAGAGAAGATAACAGTTAAGATAATTTCTGAAATAATTTTTTTAACATATGCTTAACTTCTTTCATAGCTCATCTTACATACAATTAAATCCTGGTTGATGCGTATCAAGTCTGTAGATACATATTAATCTATTTTCTTTTTTATTTTGATGGTTGTGAATATGGAGAGAGAGAAAAGGGGAGGGGGAGAGGAATTTAAATGTCAGATGCGCGTAGGAAATTCTTTACGGTCAAGTAACTTATGCTATGTATTTACATAGCATGTGCTTAATGAAATGTGCATATTTACTGAATGATAAATAAAATAATAAAATTACTAGCCCCATTCATGCAGAATTATAAGATTCTTATGTGGATTAGATCATTAGTATGATAATTATAATTCATTTTCATACATTCCAACGAACAAACCAAGCTAATCAATATTAACTTGCTAAACAAGATGCAAAATGAGAGCCCTGTAAAAATGTATAGGTGAGGTTACGTGGCCAAAGGATGAGCGCGATGAAATGCAACCCTTACCTCGAAGGTATAATGTATTTGGCAGTTTCAATATGTGGCTGAAGTTTTCGTTCACACAATAGCCGCTATGAAAATAGGTGGAGAGAGGTTCGAACATGAGAGTGAATCAGATTTATGAGGCTTCGGAACGTCGAGTTACGGTGTTGCCAAGCATTGAATTTTAAGTGAACCGATTAGAATAATTTTTGTGAATATATTTTTCCTATATTTATGATGAAAGTACTTTTATACGTTCAATATATATGAAACTTGACAGGTCATAACGTTGCGCAACATCTCATTCCTTCCCAGAAGTAACGAGAAGGCACATTTTATATTAGCAAAGGAAATACAGAAATTGAGGAAAGAAATCTCAAGTTGAAGGTGCTGAAGGTCTTCGATACCTGGTGCTGCTTCATTATCTTGTGTGGAGTTCAATGCGTGTTCGCCTTTCAAACCAAGACTAGTAATAAACTACGTTGTTTTATCGGGGATCTGTAGGCGTTGCCTCAAATGGGAAATACGAAGGGGCATATATATATATATATATATATATATATATATATATATATATATATATATATATATATATATATATATATATATATATATATATATTAGCTAAGCTGGGCAAAATTACAATGATCTTACAACGTTGCTTTGAAGCTAAAATTTTCATTCATTGTTGCCATACGTAGTTTCATTGTATTAATACTATAGGAAGAATCAAGGTCTAAGACCTACTTAGACCTTGGGACGAACAGTGTCCTGAGACAGACGTGACTAGCAGAATGTTATGGAGTCCTAGGTGGGAAGGTATGCCCCTAAATGGTGAATGAACCTCAAGACACGAACGACGTCAATCACGTTTAGATTTTTTTAGGGCTCTGGAAAATAAAATAATTACACTATAGCCAATCTGCGTGCTGTGAAAATCTCCCAGTGGATCATCAATTTTCAATGCAAACTAAGAAAATTGAATATAACTCACAGTGTGGGTCTTGTATATGCTCTGGGACGTTTATAAGATAACAGGTTACATGCTTCCTTAAAAAAATAGAAGAGTGAATCTTTTTATGAGCAAGTGACTAGCTGACCCGTGTGTATAAGGTACTTTTGGATGAAGGTATATTTCCCCAAAAAATGATAGGGTGGAATAGGCTGAATGTTCTTTTGTAGATGGCAAAGATGATAGTGGTGGCTAAGGGGTGTAACCAAGTAGTGTATCATAGGATTTTTATTGAGAAGGTAAGAAAGATAAAAAGTATACCTCAGTTTTACCAGACCACTGAGCTGATTAACAGCTCTCCTAGGGCTGGCCCGAAGGATTAGACTTATAGGAATTAATAAGGAGTAGTTTGAAAGTACAGCGAAGAGAATAAATGAGACATTCATGAATCTAGATACAGCTTTGGAGAGTACCTATCATAGGAGGTAAAGCTAGAAGTCTGTATAATGAAACCAAAGCATGCGTTAGAAACACAGACCACAGAGAGACTGGTTTGGTGTAAAAGCGAACCTGAGACAAAGTATGTCGCCTCCCTAGCTAAATATTAACTTTGCTCTAAAATATTACTGTTATATTGTTTTACAGCTCTAAATATGTTTTTATTAATTTTAATGGCGTTAAAAGTTCCGTCGAGCATCATCTGCAATGATCCATTCTCAAGCCTGACAAAAACAAAGTATATATACTTTAACTCTGCACAGTGTCTTTTACTGTATTAGTAATGATGCTGGAAAATATTTTCAATTGGCTTAAAATTACGGTGTCAGATACTATATTGTGTATATGTATGTGAGAAAAAGTTATTACATGTTAGACAAAGACAGACGTTCCGATTGATTACTCAGTAGTATTAATGTAGGTGACATGTTTTTAATGTTAAAAATTATTTTTAAAAACTGGCTAACCGAAATCTTGGCAAATTCTTCCTTTATTCTTAGCTTTTAAAGAAAGAAGAAGAACCTCTCTCATTCCAGTATACTAATATGAAGTGTTCACAATTACTTCAATAATCCTAAAATATTTTGAGGATCAAAAATTTTGCTGAAGTCTCCGTTCTCTCTTCACGTAGGCCATGTTGCGGCAAGCATGGACAGCCATTCTGATGGCTGTCGTGGGCGGTTTAGGGTATCCTGCCAACGGCCACCCTCAGGACATAAACAGGGACGACCCTACCCGTTATTACAACGACGTCACCAACGTGACGACCACTGCACGTCCGCAAAACACCAACAGGTCGTCGACAACCACCAGTCTCTCGTGTGAAGAGGCCAGGATCAAATGCGCGTTACGGAGTGGTTGCGGAATGGCGCTGCAGAATTACATGCTTGGGTGTGCCGACCTCATGAGTGCAAACATCGATTACTGTGACGAGTATTGCAAGAATTCGCTCATCGCTCTCACGTCCACAGAAGAGGGCCACTTGCTCATGGACGTGAGTGTTTCGCAGGTTGATCTGGTGTAGGCGAATTTTTGTGGTATTTTGCGAGTGATTTTTTTTGGTGTAGATGAGTTTTCTTAGTGTTTTGTGAATGTTTTTCATATTGATTACATATAGACGAGTTTTATTTGCATTTTGTCAGGGATTTTTTAATTGTGTAGAGGAGTTTTGTGAGTGTTTTTATAGTGATTACATACAGATGGATTTTTATTTTACGAGTGATTTTTTATTTGTATTGACGAGTTTTGCGAGTGTTTTAATACTGATTACATATAGACGAGTTTTAGTGGTATTTTGTGAGTTTTTCTTGTTGATCGTGTAAAGACGAGTTTTAGTAGTATTTTATGAGTTTTTCATGCTGATTAGGTATATGCGAGTTTTTGTGGTATTTTGTGTTTTGCATGGTAATTTGTGAATGGACGAGTTATGGTGGTATTTTGTGAGTTTTTTTCATGACGATTAGACACAGACAGAGGAGTTTTAGTGGTATTTTGTTTTGAACGTCTTTCACAGTAACAGGTGTACATGAATTTTGGTGGCACCTTGCCAGTGTTTTTCATGTTGATTGTGTGAAGACGAGTTTTAGTAGTATTTTGTGAGTGTTTTTCTTGACGATTAGTACGTACGAGTTCTGGTTGTATTTTGTGAGTGTTTTGCATGTCAGTTAGGCAAAGACAAGTCATGGTGGCATTTATGAGTTTTTTTCATGTTCATTAGGTTTAGACGAGCTTTAGTGGTATTTCGTGAGTGTTTTTCATGTTGATTAGGTGCGGACGAGTTTTAGTGCTATTTTGTGATACTCATTAATGGAAATTCTATCATTTCCCCAGCCAAATGCTAGTGAAATATTTATTACTGGCAATTTAGCAGTTACATATTAACTGGATTATTGAAACAACTGGCGTCAGCAGAAGCTTTATTTCAAGAGGCTTTCCGAATTAGCACTAAAATGACCCATAAGTGATGATTACCTGGCAGTTATACACAAAATACAACTTCTTAAATATGTTACTAACGATTGTGTGTTTAAGTTTACATTTTAACGAACAAAAATATTTATATTAATAATCGAAATTTGACGATTTTGTTCAAGAAATCGAAAAGACTAGTTTTCTATTCCTGAAAATCTCAATAGTTGATTTTTATGCTGATATTGTACTTCATTTTTTACAATTGAACATTCAGCTGTAAATGTCATTTTGCTATTATTTTGTAGCACTTTTTTCTGTTTTCCACTTGAGCAGATACTCCTCATATTTTTATTTGGTTATGTTATTTTTAAAGACTTGATGCATGACCTCGGAATGAAATTCTACAAAGGTTCCCTCTGTTTCTTCCCTTCCGAAGTGTGTATGTAGCGACAACTACTGCCGCGAGACGAAATCTCGCGTCGAAGTCTGCCGAGATGAGGTCGTCGTAGCCAACTCGGATTCCTCCGTCGTCTCCTGCAGCGTCGCCCACTGGATCTGCTCGGCAGACACCCAGTGCTCTACAGCCATCAGCTATTACGACCGCTTCTGCAGGAAGATGTTCATAGGGAAAGAGTAAGTTGATTGGTCTGTGAAGTTTGGTTACTCTGGGTTTATGCCTTACTTCTTTTTTCAAACATCCTCCTTTCGATAAATCACCAATTTTTTTGTTCCCCAGAGGACGAAATTGTCTTCGACAGGAGCACCAAAAAGTACTCTTTATCCCATGGGACAAATTTATCTTCTTTTGAAATTGCATTAGCAAGCCTCAGTCATCGACACTTTAACTGAGTTGATCCTTGAGTAAATAGGAATTAGTTTTCATGTCAATTTTTACTTTCTTTTCTCAACTCGGGAGTCACAAGCCTGAACGTGAAAGAGGATAAAAAGGTTTGGGGATGTAAAAAACCTTATAAGGTCCCTCTTATTGAATCTAATGAAAGATTCAGAAAGTATCCAGAATAAACTTTTCAGTGAATGGTTCACTAGGAAATAGCGTATTAATGATTAATCACACTTTTCCATTGCTCTGATATCGAACATCAGATATTTTTGAACTTATGAAGAACTTATTTTTTCCTTCTTTCTCCCCTTCCTTTTTTAAATAAAAAAAAAATGCTTCGCCAATAGAATGTGTCGATTATCAATGAACTCTACTACCCAACTTTGATGCCAGTGTTGGCAGGTATCAAAATTAAGATTTTCTAGTATGAGAGTTCGTAAAAAATATTCAATAAAGGAAAACGTCGATGATATTGTCTTGTAGTCACTTTTGACTCAGCACTGGCAACAGCAAAGCGTTGTCAAAAGCGACGCGGGATACAACTGACCTTTCCCATTTTCTGCCGAAACGCAGGTGCGGTTACAAATGCAACAACAGCATCTCCATCCTGCAGCGACAGGAGAAGGCAGCCAAGCTGGAGACGTGTATTTGTGACGGTACGGAGGACTTCGACTGCGTGGGCATCAAGAAGAACATGGCTCGCCTCTGCTTCCATCAGTACGACGAGAATGAACTTGAGAAGGAAGAAGAAGAAACGAACGAAATAGATACCTCGGCGGTCTCGTTGGCCACCCACAGAAATTCGGCGCCGGGAGGAGGCCTGGGCGCCCATAGCAGTCTGGTTGTGATGGTTGTTTTCCGCGCTGTTGTATCGGCGGCCGTCAGGTTGAGATGATGCTGAGCGACTGTCCCAGTTAATTCTAACAGGTGAGGTTGTTATTGAGTCAATACACTGTAGTTTAGCTTGTTCCTTCGTCTTTGCGCCCAGTATAAATATCGTTGCATTTCTTCTCCCTGTCCCTTACATTGGATTCCATTTTGTCTTTATGTCTGTCGAGGTTTAGCAAGAACACGGAAGGTCTCCTACTAAAACTTTGGCCTTTATAATTCTTAAATATACGTTGGCAAATCAGTCTCAGTACATAGATACAATATGAAGAGTATGTCGAATGAGGACCAGAGCAATTAACTGTGCTTCCGAGTGCGTTTCTCTTATTCATTGTAAATGGTATTTATTTTAGGTTGATGTAATACAGGCTTTTAGTATGGGACGTTAAAACCTACTAAAAAAAAAAGGACACCTTTACACTGAACAACTGGTAAAACTTTTAAAAAGGTAAGCAATACCAGTCTGGATGTGATGAACTTGATAATATTACTGGACGTGACAATGTGTTAGGATAAAAACGCAGTATATGTAATGCAATTTAACAATACACTTGATAATTTTGTCCCTTGGATCATAATTACCGGACTATCTTCAGTCAAGAAAGTATTAAACTAGCGCAAGCAGAACGAGATGAAAAATCCAAAGCAGTAAGCATGAAGTTTTTTCCCTTCGTTTTTTAATGTCTTCCCTTAAAGTTATTCGGTTAAACGATACAGGACATCTTTTTCCCATCCGAAATATGTGCACCGGAGTGTCCATCTTTTTCCCTTTATGAGAGACAAGATGGCCCAACATTGGCTTAACAGAAAATAAAGTTCCGGGATTTAAAAAGCGTTGGTGGATGATGTCCCTGGTAGAGGAATGTTTGTTGGTACTAAGCTGACTCACTCATGCCGGGGAAGAACGTGCTGCATAAATTTGCTCTCTTGAAAGTATCCAAATGCCAGCAGCTTTACCCTCGCCGCTTTTAATAGATGCTTGCTGAGTGGACCATTACTAAGACAGAGGCTGAATTTGACTGTTTTTCCACAAATAAACTTTGGCTGGCATCCTTTGCAGTCAGAGTTATGTCATGGGAGCAGTAATGACGGTGCACACACCTGGTAAGCAGGGAATTCGCGTACACATTAAAAGACACCGGCATGAGTTGGCTGCTAACTCCTCAGACGTGAAATTGTATCCTATGCAGGTGCTTAATGATGCCATTATCCCCCTAAAGTTTGTGATTTTTAGTATTTTTTTTCCTGAGATAGAGAGAGAGTATAAAAAGAGACAGAGAATGAATGTGCTGACAAATCCTGTCGCTCGAGAACAGATAGCAGTTGGTTTCTTTCAGAGATCTTCTTCCCTGTTTATCATAACGGTTCATCCACGCGCGTTGTTTGGGCTGCATTTGTTGCCGTTGATTCGATGAGCATTTGTAACGGAAAAGTATCTAAGTAAATTGAAATGGTTAATTTTCCACCGATTCCTCAATTCTGACTCTCTTCCTTCATCCCGCCTTTCTCGTCTCTACATCTTCTCCTCTACCTGCACAATTATCACCCATGTCTCGAGAGCCATCTACCACCCCCTCCCACCCGGGCCACCCGCTTTCCTCTTGAAGGCAAAGAGGGTATTTTGGTGAGTCCCTTCATGCCCGGGAGTTGATGAATGGGAGTCATTTTAGGCGTCGTTCACTCTGCCCAAAAAGGACTGCTCGCCTCTTCTCTTTCAGTTATGTCTTTCGTTTATACACCCGACATCGTTATTGACATGATTACTATTATTATTATTATTATTATTATTAATATTATTATTATTATGTATCTGTGGGAACCCATACGAAGTTCTTAGTCTTGTACCTCTATGAAATTCTTGGTCTCGTACTTGTTGCTTATGTTTAAAATTCTGGATCTCGTACCTGTTGGGTGTATTGAAAAGATTTGGTCTCATGCCTGTGATATATAATTCTTCATATTCATAGTCGCATTCAGTGACAATTACTTTGGTATGAAAAGGTGACTAACTCAAGCACATTATTGCTTGAAGATAGACTTCATCGAAATCCAAAAAAATAACAAACCAAAGAAATTATTATTATTATTATTATTATTATTATTATTATTATTATTTCAGTAGGGCCCTACTTACAATGCATTAGATCATGAACCTGTTAAGCTAGTTTCCTAGAATGATAAGGCCTCCGCGTGAGAAAGAAATCATAGTAAAGAGAATAAGAATGAATTTATAATAAACAGTAAGAACGACGAACAAATCAGCAAAATAATTACGGTGCAAATATAGACAGTTGTTAAGGACAGGAGTAAAGTTGAGGTGATGCTGCTCAGCATTTTATAGTAGTTTACAGACTGATCCACATCTCTGCGGTATAAGGATTAAAGATGTATACATACTTTATTGAAAAATTTACTCTATTTCCAGAAAATGGAAATGTGTTCTGCGAACTGATAATTCAGCTTAAGAATAAAAATCTGTCAAGAAACGAATTCCATTCATCGATTATTATGTTGAAAGAGGAAATTTTTTAATATTCGAGGTTTTCTTCTCGGCCAAATAATTTATAAAGTAATATTTATGTTATTCCAGTTCGCATATAGTGGCAAGGATATTTTCCATCACCGTTCCTTTCCCGCACCAAATCACGAAAAATACGAGAACATATAAGTCATAAAAAAACGATCGAGTAAACACCAAAGAAAAAGAAAACAAACGAAAGTCGACAAAGCAACACTGTATCCTAAATCAAAACATCGGAAAGAAATTGAGTTTTAGGCGTGTTTCTTTCAAAAGCTCTGGCGGCAAATTCACGATACCCCGGTGGATTTGGCTCGTCGCTCCACATAATATATCAAGAAGAAGTCGGGAAAAAGTTTGACGTCTTCGAATAAGCGTTGACGCAGCGAACCTATAAACAAAATAAACCTCGTCGTCTAGAGATTCTCAGTAATCTTATGGATGGATGGAGAGTTGTAAATACCATAAATATCACGGAGTGTGTAATAAAGGAGAGAGAGAGAGAGAGAGAGAGAGAGAGAGAGAGAGAGAGAGAGATATGGGAAGAGTGACTATGATTAATACAAAACCAGCTTCTTACCGTTGGTACACGAAGTAAAAAGTTCAACAAAAATAAAAAAAAAATATATATAATAGACTAAAAAAGGCAGCGGTAACGTGTTAGTGGAATTTCCTTGTGTATCACAAAACCATTTAAAGATTATTTTGAGGTTTGCGGTGCCCGTCCCTTTCTTCCCCTAAAAATCCACCCCTTCCCCTACTCTCACCCCATAAACCCCATAACCCCAATAGCCTTTTGCGCCCCCCCCCCCCACACCGTATATAGAGAGCTTAGTCTTTAAGAAAATCATCTTAGAAAGAGCCATTAAACCTTTTATTCTCTGCGGTCACTTTTATTTCCCCAACTTTTCCAAAAATTGAAGTTTAAGGATTCAGAGAATCCCAAATGATAACTGAAAAGCTCTAGGAGCAAGAGCCTTTGCTAACATAGTGGAAGCTTAATTAAAAAAAAAAAGTAAAAGTTTAAAATAAAACGATCCTCCTAGAAAGAACCAGATTGGGTTGGGATTCAGAAAATATATAGCTGACGAAATCATCAGCAATGTGAGGCAATAAGGAACTAGAAGAAAAATGCGAAATTATGAGGGGGAAAAGGAAAAAGGAAAATAAAAAACTCTTAAATAGGAGATGACAGGAAGGTTTATGAAGAAAGGAGGAATGAGAACAAAAAGCGAGTGACATGTACACACGTGGCAACAAATAAAAACGCAGGGATGAAGACTAGTCCGAGTAAGAAAATAAGTGGTATATAACTTGAGTTACGAGAGAGGAAACTACGGAAGCGATGATAGTGAGTGATTTTTCAAAAATAAACGTCGGTATCGTTCGTTATAGTTAATGATAAAGAAGAAAGATATACCGTGTATGCTGAGAGATTTTTAAAAAAGAGATTAATGATAAATAGACGTACGCACAGATTCACTAAAGTATTTGGAGTACGTGTAGAGGTACATAAATGGCCAGTGCCTACTTTCACAGTTGCATGCACCCAACGAATAGCAAGCTATTACTCTTATGGACTAATCTACACATGCATTCAGTGCAATTGTATGAAAGCATTGCAAATTGTCTGTCCTTAAACCTACGCCACCTCCTTACGATTTTTGCTAGAAATACACTGTGGAAAACTATTAAATCGAATTAGGAGATAAGATCAAACGATTCACCGAATTTATGATACTTATTTTGGGTCTTTAGATCAGCGTTTTCTAGATCTATATAGATAACATATAAGGAATGCCTAGGGACTTCACTGGGGGATGGGAAACCAGAAAGAACCTCCTATTCAGATGTTCAAAGGTGTCCCCGAATTATCGAGGCCGCCATCTCGAAAGAGAAGAACCAAGCACTTTTTCCTTATTTAAATTTCTAAATAATTTGTCTCATTTATTTTCCCTTATCACTTTGTTCTCCTTCAGCCACCTATGGCGACTTATGAGCTTGCATAAATAACCGGAAGGCTGCAAGAAAAACGGCACGACTTGGGAAAGCAACGAAGAGTAATTGTGGGAGGGAAGACGCGGAAAAGTACCAGATAGGAATGACCTCCCACCTAGAAAAGCCGGGTAATATATTGCTCGGAGCAGAATGTAATGTGCGTCGTCTTAGTGAAAATGAAGCGATATCTTTACACACCTGCAGATGCTTAAAATGTTTTTCTTCCTTGGAAGCAGAATACACAATCCTGTGCTCTGAAAGCGGCAGTTAATATCACCCATTGTCTGCCCCGTGTATATCGGCGTGAAAAAAAATCCTCAGAGTGCCATCTGGCGGAGATAATATTTCTCTCTCTCTCTCTCTCTCTCTCTCTCTCTCTCTCTCTCTCTCTCTCTCTCTCTCTCTCTCTCGGATCGTTATAAAGAGTGAAGCATAATTACTTGTGTTCATGTTGACTGTAAGTTTACCCATAGAGCAAGATAGTTTGCTGAGATTGTTTGCATAAAGTTGGCATAAATCATAGCAGTGAATAGGATGAGCTGAGAAATTCTGATAGCTGTTTTGAGGAAAAGGTTTCATGCTTGGCGTTAAATGCGCATGTACATACACACAACACACACACACACACGCCTGTACATGTTGCCTGCCCAAGTAAGTAGTTTGTACTGTATATGCAGAATATAATGTTGTGTGTTTGTGCCTGCGATTAGAGCTGTCCCACTTTCAGCCACATATATTTTGGAGAGGAGGTACTTTTGACAATTTATGAAAAGAACTGCTGTTTTTCTGTGCTATTTTAAAATCCACACTGTTATCTAGGCAGCTGTTCGAAAGATACCTGAATGCACTATATATACAGTAGGTGTGCCCTTAAAAGCCAAGACTAACTTTTTTATTATAAATCAGGGAAAGAAGGTTATAGAGAGGCTGGGGTCCTTATGAGCACGAATCTTGCTCAGCCATAGAAGAAAACCATTTTGGAGACAGAATAATCTCTTAAATATAAATGGATTATTTGACTCGTATAAAACACACGTTAAGATGTCCAGGCCGTTGAGAGAGAGAGAAGAGAGAGAGAGAGAGAGATAATAACAGAACATAAACAAATATCTTAGCACGACTAGAACAAAACAAAACATTGATAATCATAGAAAGAGGAAACTAGCAAGCGCCATGAATAGAAAGGAATTTCGCAGCATCTGCTGATCAGCTGTCGAAAGTTAGGAAACCGTCATTGCATGATGTGTTGAAACGCACGTGTTTGATTCAGAAGATGAAGATCCCATCACCCTCCTCTTCACCGTGTGAGCCTCGTAAATAGCGGTTGCAGGGAGCGTGGATGAGATAGGGTGGTCGTGAAATATAAGAGTTCGAGAGGCAAGAAGAGATCCTGACGGCGATCTGAAAATACTTCCCAATCTGTCAACTCGCGTGGCGAATGATAAGAGAGATGACGGAGGAAGTGATGGGGTGATAAATTCTGTGGAAGCAGAATTGCCTGTCTGCCCCAAATTGCCTGGTTAGGGTGAGTGGAAAACAATGATAATGCCCGAATATCAACTAAGAGATGATGCCTTAACTTGAGCGATAGCGTCAGTGCCACCTGGTGAAGTAAATGAAAACTTTCAACGAAAGCGATGACATACTATTTCTTCATCAGGTCCTTGAGAGTAAACTGCAGATTTAAACCAGCTGACGAGAAACTATTTAAGATGTTTTCATGTAGTTGGTGCATATGGTAGCAGACACTGTAGAATCCAATTAACTCTCATACTTTTTCTAAAGACAGAACTGCATATTAGAATATATCATGATATTCATCAGTAATCTTTTTCCTCTAATTTGGAGTGGCTCCAAAGATAAACTAAATAACAGTGTCTATCAAGTTCATCCTTTACCTACCAAATAAGGATAAACTCTTGGCTGAATATGTCCACAGAAGGCTCATCAACAGCATGTCGACCCTGTTACATACTCTGCACCTCACTCCTGTCTTTAAAGACACTTGGTCTTCCACTATAGAATAACTCCTCAAAACACCCGAATCTATATTTTTAGCTGTGCTCTATTCAGTCCCTCGTTTTTAGGCGCCTACAGCATTAAGCAGTCCCTGCTTGAATTATTTATACACCCCATATGCTCCTTCCACTTCAGTATCTATAACTATGTCTCACTTTTCACCCATCCAATCACTATATGTCAACCTTATTTCATTTTTATCAACTTTATCGCCGTGTAATGCAAAGGGTCTCTGCGAAAATTCCACAACATCGTATTGCAGTGCTTTCAATTCCACAAATCTCAAATTATCTCCAGCTTCCTATCTCATGGTTCTCATCGAAGTTGGTCTAGAGCCTCTACACCTTCTAACTCCTCTGGTGTCTAGAGGAGTCCAGCTGACACTGTCCTGTACATTGTCAGCCTGATTCTGAATCCAACCTCTTCATTTCAGACTGCGAAATAGAAGGTAGGGAGTACCTGGTTTGGAGCAAAAATGAGCCTGAAACAAGTTTCTTTTATATCTCCTTGTCTAGCTTATATCTTTATAGGCTGTGTGACGCGGCAAGTCACGTAAAGGACAACAGATGAAGAACTAAAGTCTTAGGAAAAGAAAATCATTCGTAAATGGAGATTGGAATATCTTATGTTTGAAGGTGATACGGTAAATATTGGGTATAAAAGAGATATTGCAGAAAGCAGTGAAAGAATTTGAAAGTACTTGTAAAGGAGAAAGTTAAGAGGAAAAGCGAGTAAGACCAAGAAATAAATATAAGGGTAAATGGAAATCGAGAAGATGGAACAATGAATGAGGAAAAAAAGAAGCTGCCGATTAAAAAGGTGTGGGAGTTAACATTACAGATGATTTTAAAATGACGGAAGACATGAATCACAAAATAGATGGAGCAAATAAGGTAGCAGGGTGTGTGCAAGTCTGAGAAGGCACTAAAAATGCATGATCTAATCGTACTCGCTCGCTCTCTCTCTCTCTCTCTCTCTCTCTCTCTCTCTCTCTCTCTCTCTCTTCGCTCTCTCTCTTCGCTTCTGTAATATAAAAAGTAGATCATTAAATGCAACAGCTCTTTGAGAATTCCATAGTCATACTTTGCTGATTTGTATCGCCCAAGACCAAGATGGTTGAGCAATGGCAATCGAGATATAATTATCCTCAATCAACTTCAGATTTGATGGATTTCGATTATAACGGGACCACTCGTTGGGTTCATTATAAGCAAGCGTTTCATTAGATGAGTGACAGCTATGATGATTTTGCGTGTCGGTTAAACGCCTCTTGACTGATAGCTTCCTGGCTCCAACCACGGTCGTTAAAGACTCTATAGGAAAGACACTGCAGAAGTTGCGTTATTAACAAAATATGCAGCCCGTTTAAGGCACCAACACGTGTAATTACTGTGCCAGGAATTGCAAATTGTGCTTGCATATCTCACGTCAGGTGGTCACATCATTCATTAGTAGAGCGAATTTTGAAAGACTTATGTTCTATAAGTGTGTATGTGTGTGGAGAGAGAGAGAGAGAGAGAGAGAGAGAGAGAGAGAGAGAGAGAGAGAGAGAGAGAGAGAGAGAGAGAGAGAGGTGTTCTACGTGTAATAGAAAGATTTTAGGCCGGTATCATATACTGTAATGTAATGATTTTGTAATGTAGCTTTGGAACTTTTTTCTCAAATAAAACTCTGGAAAAATACCATCTGAAGGAACATAATTTTTACCGATTGTAATTCTTACAAGCAAAATAACTTCGGCTAAAAGGCCTAAATGTCTCGCGTACAAGCACATGCACCAGAGCCGAAGCATTATCTCAGTGAAGTCATGAGGACGCCCTGCTTATAAACGTGATTTCATTAACATGAAATTCATCCTGTTTTGGTTATATTTACAAGCTCGAAAATTTTTCCTCCCTCAAGGCATTAAAAACTAACAGATTCTCGAGGAGGGGATGAGTGAAGTGGCAATGAGAGAGAGAGAGAGAGAGAGAGAGAGAGAGAGAGAGAGAGAGAGAGAGAGAGAGAGAGAGAGAGAGAGCGAAGCAGGCCATGAAAGCTAAAGAATGGAATGCAGTATTTTGAAAACAGGAATAGAAGAAAACCTCTTCAATAAAGTATTTTATAATGGAGGAGCGTAAAAGAAAGTGATAAAGCAAGTGGAAAAGAGAGAGTAGAAAGGTCTTATTTTTACATCTATTAAACAATAAAATAATAACATTTAAAAAATGCGAACTAGCAGAGTGACTTTCGTGGAATATTGTTGTTCATGGCTATAGACAAAGTTTTTTCCCGCTGTGTATGAAACATGAACACGCCATATGTAATTCTCGTAAGGAATGGGTTGCTAAAACAAATGTCTTATCGTAAGCAACAGGGTCAAGCATAAGAAGCATCTGTGTTTATCAAGCTATGGATGGCCATCCAAATCCGCAACAAATTACTTCGCCTAATCGTAAAATCTTGCGGAAATTTATCAGTGCCCTATTGCCATAATTCCATGACAATATCTAAGAGCACACCTACATCCAAATTCTCAGTTAGCAGAGTAAACCTGGTGTTACAGTACCGTACGTCACCGTCTCCGTAGTGGAGGAACTGGCAATGGCCAGAGGAAACGTTTGTTAAGAGTCTTTTAATAAAGAATGCAACTGCAAAGATACCTAAATTGAGACAAATTGGCACAACTGACAGACAAACACACACTAAGAGAATGGATATGGATAGATAGGTGAATTGATGGGGATGGGTGAGAGAAGGGGGTAATTGGGCAGGTTGGGGGGATCACGCAACCCGAGCAGGGGAGTATGTAAACCACATTTTGTTTATTTTTTTTATAACCCATGTTTCGTGAGAGCTCAAGCATGGTCTATATAGCTCACCGTTTTGTATCATATTTTATTACGAATCTGTTCTTTGAACTGATATGCAACCGTGTAGCTCATGGGTGAAAGGCCTAGAGAAGGCGATGGTCCAAAGTCGGTTCTCTCTATTCTTTATGACTAAACGTTCATATGTTGCATAACAAGGACGAGTGTTAGCCCAACAAGAGTAAGTGTTGACCAATGTCTTTCCCAATCAAACAATTTATTTTCAAACCATGTCAACTAAAGCCCATCCATCCAGCGTTTCAAAATGCATTTGTATACCGTTATTTTTTTGTTTAATTTTACTAATCAAAGGACGCCCATTATGACCCAGTGACCGAACTGACAATGCCCTACAGTGACGGCCCCTTGATTTTGCCCTTTGTTACGTACCCTTATAAAAGGCCCCAGGGAGCCCTGCCCAGGCACTAATGTCTCCTCGACCCTTGTCCCTTAAATTAGTCTTAAATAATTGTGAAGTGATCCTAAAGGGGACACCCTTTTTGATGGGGATGGAATTCAAACAGCCCAGTGTCCTCAACTGGCTGCTTTGAAATGATCCAACGTCGTCTGCACACCCGTATGTACGCCCACTGTAATTGACCAGTTGACAGTTAGTATGTTCGGTGACGGCAGCTATTGGGTATGGGGTACAGTAAGGGAGGGTGAAAGAGAGAAAAGAGAGAGAGAGAGAATTCTTGTTCCACAAACAGGCCATTTCCTAATATTAGACGTCCCCAACGTTCAGATCTCCTGCGAGCTCATAAGTAGCATGTACCGAAATATCTTTTAACTTTAATTTTTTGCAAATTATTTTCCGCTGAGACTGGTGTTGTATAAGCTGAAGGGCAAGCCGGTATAAAAATTTCTGTTTCGTTGTTAATTAGTTTCCATTTTAGGAAAAAGGGTGGTGTTTCGTTTCGTAGTAGTTAAGTTAGTGTTCTGAAGAATTAGGCACAGACAGTTTTCCCAGTTAGCCGATAAGAATGGTAACTTTGTTGAAATTTACGGTTTTTTAGCCTGAGAAAAAGTATGTCATGACTGGTGACTCTGACTGCAGTGACTTGGCACTAACAGATAAGTTAGAATTTTCCTTCTTCGCCAGCGATCGAATCCGGGCTTCTGCATTGTGAAACCACAAAGAGAGGGGCTTGTGAGGAAGCGGGGGGATGGGGGAACGGGATCTGCACCCTCGGTACTGATCTTTCTTAATGCCAGACTGGCAAATGAGACGGACGTAATGTCCTCCTTTGTCGTCGTCAATCCTGGCACTCAGCGACTTGGTCACCCGAGGCAATCGCCTTCAATCCCTGCCTTTTTTTTTTCGACGCATTCTTCAAAGTCCGAATCCGTTTATTCTCTCTCTCTCTCTCTCTCTCTCTCTCTCTCTCTCTCTCTCTCTCTCTCTCTCTCTCTCCAAAAGAAAAGAACAATCACAAACATCTACGAAATAAGAAAATATATAACGAATCGCCTCAAATATCTAAATATTGCTACAAACTAAATCCATTTGCAGACACAAGCATTAATAAGTTAATAACAACAAACCACGTGAAATTCTTCCTCTTCGTTCTGAAATCCCCCACTCCACCCTAAGAAAAAAATCCCCGAATCAAAAAAAAAAAAAAAAAAAAAAAAAAAAAAAAAAAAAAAAAAAAACCTGCATCACTGAGAGATACAACACTGACATCCAAACGGCCTTTGATGATGTTTGGAGTTCCTGAAGGATGTTTTCAGTGCCCTTTGGACCAGCTACTGCTCGTTTTATGTCGCATTTGAATGGCCCGAAGGAAGGACAGATTTTTTTGCCCCTCAGCTTTTCTTTCATTTTATTCCTGCCTAATGTCAAAGGTGTGTTGTGACTTCTTTGGTTTGTTTAATTCTTGTGTTTAACTTGTTTATTTTTTACTTAGAAGGACGTCTGAACATTGTTCGTTTGCTTTTATCTTCAATTTTCTTTGTTGCACCGTTTTCTGAATTCATTTGATCTTTTTTCTTCAAGTTTTTATTCACCCACTTCTTAATTTGTATACATATATGGTTTTGCACGCCGTCACATTAATCATTTTCGAGAAACTTGGTGAAAGAATCTTTTATTTTATAAGAAGAGTGGGCACTCATATAACGTAGAAGACTTCCCGACGTGTCATCAAGGTCATAAACAGTGCTATGACAGTTATGTACCATTTATGATAAGAACTGAGTATTCTTCTCTTAACAAATCTAATAAATCCAGTGAAATTATACCTCGTCAGATGAGAAATCTGAGTCTACGTGTTCTCAAGTGAATAAATTCTGGGACATCCTGATTTCATGATTCCCACTGAAAGCCTTAAATCCCAAAGGGAAATAAACGAAGAAGCGCTTGCATACCAACGAGGATTCGACATTTGGTTACTCCTGAACGCACCAGGATTTGTAGAAGAAACACACAGACACGTACAACCACACACACGTATTATATATATATATATATATATATATATATATATATATATATATATATATATATATATATATGTGTGTGTGTGTGTGTGTGTGTGTGTGTGTGTATCACTGACAACATTAAGAATATTACAGAATAAAGTCAAACAAGATTAATTATACAGTCGCTCAGTGATACAAACAGTACTTTACCAAGGCTTTCACATGAATCAGACTTTCACCGAACTTACATAAAACAGACTTACAGCAGTCATTTAAGTGATTGTTCTTGGCGGAGTGTAATGAGGTACAGTATTTATATCTATAAGATATTGGTTTGATACTGAAGCTGAGGTAATCAAAGACCAAGCCAGAGACAGCCTCGTTTTCATGCAATCAAGAGCAATTTAATTCAGTTAGATGCCCTAAAATACATTCGCTCAAGTAGCCTCCATTTCAAATCAGTTAATGCACACATCGGTCTATTTACGTTTACGCAGCAGCTGTCTGAATGACAAGTTTCCTGTAATTACACCTGAAGAAACGTTCGGAAGTTCCCGATGATTTCGTGGATAGTGTCAGAATGAAAGATGGCCGACTGATACTGTGACCTATAATAGTCCCTCGTGTGAAATAAATACCGCCGCGATTTTTTCAAAAGCTAACCCCAACTGCTCAGATAATGAGTTTAATTCGGGTTGCCGATGATGGCCCACATCATTTTAATTTCGCCTGCCACCTGTTGTTGTTGTTATACGGGTGAAACTGTTACCAGATTCAAGGGAAACCGAATACTCTTCTTGTGACTGATAGCGTTTTAGGAATGGATTTCATGACCCTTTAAGGTAAAAATGAGAACACGTCAGGGAACTAGTTTCCATCAAGTTTTAATACAAGGGCAGAGATATTCCATCTGATGTTTGTAAATAACCCATGAGTTGTGAGGTGGGTTTTCTGGCATCACACCGGGTAGGGAGACGCTTTGCCTGACCATTCCTCGTAGCAGACCTCACGGTCCAACTCTCTCTCTCTCTCTCTCTCTCTCTCTCTCTCTCTCTCTCTCTCTCTCTCTCTCTCTCTCCCCTTTGCTCAGTGCTGACAGCTTTGTGTTTGGCAAGTGTTTCTTTCATTGTCTTCAACTTAGCATGATTATTCCAAACATTAAGTTCGGTGTCAATCTTTTTCTTTTTCTATTTTCTGCTGGTTGGACACTCCATATCTCTACACAGTTATTAAGTCATTCTCAAAACATACATAGCTGTAATGCATATCTTCGGCAGTATGCCAAAAATCCATTTACGAGAGACCTGAAATGTTGAAATTCTTTATCAAATGACAGGTCTTTTAGGCCATTTTCAAAACCTCAATAAATTTAGGATTTTGGTAAATATTGGTATATATATATATATATATATATATATATATATATATATATATATATATATATATATATATGTGTGTGTGTGTGTGTGTGTGGGTGTATGTATGTGTGTGTATCATTTTCAAGACTCATGAGCAGAGGAAATTTATAACTTAACGTAGCGTTTCTAAATTTTTCGATTATTCAAGCATAATACGAATAGAGACTGAAATGAAAGCTGTCTTCAATTTCTCGAAAATGTTTGTCTTTAATCTAATTTCCACCTGCGTCAGCGTCCGTCAGCCGTGTAATTTGTCGAGCCACATGACAGAAAGGTCCTGCCAAATCACAGTTCAAATCTGCAAGTGACAAACATTTATTCTCTTATGTCATAAATCTTTCTTTCAGCCTCGTGTGAGCTTACGCTCTCAGACAATGAAACTGCAAGGTTCGTGGCCTTTCAAAATCCATCAGACTATAAAGTCTAATAATTGGTTTCAGTATGTTAGTTTTGAATTCCCTCTTCTAATTCACTCCCTGTACAGAACTCAGCAACCAAGTGGGACTTTGTCGTCAGCAAGAAAGAGAGGAAAAACTAGATCCCGTAGTATCAGATCCTCTCGCCAACGTTGCTACTGTAAAATTCATCATCTTGTCGCCTCTGAAAGCTGAACTTCATAAAAAAGCTTACACACACAAACAGACAAAAACACGCGTACACGTACACACGCAGAAAGAGATGGAGATGATAAAACGAAAACAAATTAAGATGTTTTTAACTATCTTAATTTGTCTTCGGAATGGTCCAAGAAAAACATGAAAAATTATTCTGTTGTTGCTGCTCTCGTTTCGCTTGTAACGGTCCCGCGAATGTTCGCTTTGCCTTCTTAAACTCCTTCTTGATTTATCAACTGTTTTCTTTCCATTCGCGTTTGTCGCCTTCGAAAGCTACCGTTGTTGTAGAGACGAGAGAGAAAGGCTTTCTGGGACTTCTTTGTCGTCTTCTTTTTCAATTCTGTTTGCGAATTTGGGTGTCTTTATTTATGGTTGTCAATTTGTAATTAGGAGAGTTTTTATGGTTTCTCGTATTGCTTGGAATTTTGATAACTTCTCAGTGTAACTGTTATAATTAATGTTATTATAGTTATTAGCATGATGATGATGTTAACAATAATATCATGCATACATGTATATTATACATATATATATATATATATATGTGTGTGTGTGTGTATACATATATATATATATATATATACTGTACATATATATGTATATATATTTATACACATATATATATTGAATATACATGTATGCATAATATTATTGTTAACATCATCATCATGCTAATAACTATAACAACATTAATTATAACAGTTACACTGAGAAGTTATCAAAATTCCAAGCATTACGAAAAACCATAAAAACTCTCCTAATTACAAAATAAACATATAAATATAGATGTTTTATATATATATATATATATATATATATATATATATATATATATATATATAATATATATATATATATATATTATATAAAACAAGACGTTGGATTATTAACCAGATACACAAATTATCATGTAATCTTCAAACTTTATTATTATTATTATTATTATTATTATTATTTCGCCCAGCTATAGAAGCCTATAGACGTGCCCTAATGACAAATGTCATAGCGGCGACATCAAGGGTACTTCCCTGAGCTCAATGTTTTTGTTTGGTCTGTTTTTGCTGCACCGAGATGTAAAAGTATTTGGGCCTCGTCAGCTGTGAGTTCTAAAGGCTGGTATTCGTTAAGTAACCCGCTATCAACCCTCTCGGTGAATGCTAGGCATTTTGTAAGGTTGGATGTGGGATTTTTCTTTTTCTTTTGCGAGCATTAAAGGAACTGTTGATTTATTAGTCTGTTTTATTTATTTATTAATTTTTTATATATTAATTTATTTATATATTTGGTTATTTCTTGATGTGCTGCTTTATTCATTTGTTTCAGTATTTCTTCGTTCGACCTTTCGTGTTTAATTATACTGCATATATATATATATATATATATATATATATATATATATATATATATAATGTATGTGTATACATATATATATATATATATATATATATATATATATATATATATATATATATATATATACGTGTATATGTATGCATGTATTTTTCCTTGAAACATTCAGCTCTCAGCTGTATAGTATGTCAGTCTTTCTAAAAAAGTAAATTACCAAATCAAATGACTTCATAACTGGGATAGTCAGATACATCATGGCGATGCTCATTAATGGAAAAAAACCCGTTTAGAAAATAATATTGAGAGACAGTGGTTGGGAACTCTTCAAATCAGGACTTCCTTCCAAGTTAACGGTTGCGTCGAACTAGGCTATAAAGATTTGTTCCGATTGCTTGGTGGCGAGGGAACTGTAAATTCTGATACGAGATCGAAAGACTACTAAGTTCTTAATCCTTCGTGATATTTAAGGGACAAGAAGAAATTCTCTCTCTCTCTCTCTCTCTCTCTCTCTCTCTCTCTCTCTCTCTCTCTCTCTCTCTCTCTCTCTCTCTCGATGGCCTATATGTATATATACATACACATATGTATATATACATATGTGTACCTATACATATACTGTGTACATATATATACATATGCTGCATAAATATTAACATACATATAAGTATAGTGTAACCGTGAAGGCCATGGGTTAATGAGAAATGAAAGCAAATGAATTACCACAGTCAGCCTGAGTTAAGGATTACTGACCTTGTCAGTACTGTAAGTATGAAAAAGCGAACTAGATGTATGCTGAGCAATATTTTAAAGTGATGACGGACTCTCTTTGACTGATCTTACAGAAGTTGTAATTGCATATTTGTGAGAAAGATTGGTCGCGGACTGAACGGGTTTCTTTTAATCAGCCATATCAGTAACAGTAAAAGTGTTTTAGGCATCAGATAAATACTGAAATACAGGAAACAAAAACTAAATAAAAAGAATGAAACTAGGAAACGGAGAAACAAATTGTACGATAAATTTACAAGAAGTCTAGGATAATTGTCTTTAAATTTCAACATACTGAACAGCCGTAGTTTAGATTTTAGAGAAAAGAGACTTTTATCATCACAAAGGATACAAAGAGTGCGGCTGAGCTCAGAAAACAAAAGTTGTGCATACAAGCTCTTTTTTGAAGCGTTCATTGTTATTACCGAATTTATATACCTGTTTTTACGTTCAGTAACCCTGTTAAGATTCGAGTTGTTACCTGAAGGGAGGAACAAAGGCATTGCATGACTAGGAGACGAAGTCAACAGAGGCCTGAGAGACTGAACCATTGGCATTATAAAAAGCATGTCAAGAAAATGAAAAGTATTATTTCTGTCAATTCCGTTAATTCTGTCAATTTTAATGAAGTCTATTATGTTGATAAATTAACCCAAGGAACCATAAGAGGCAAATGTTTGTATGTACAGTGTATACTTTATATATATATATATATATATATATATATATATATATATATATATATATATATATATATATATATATATATATATATATATACAGTATGTATATATTTATAAATATATATATTTATATATACTGTATGTGTATATATATACATTATTTATATATATATATATATATATATATATATATATATATATATATATATATATATATATATATATATATATATATACTGTATACAGTATGCTTGTGTACGGTCACATGCAAACATACACACCCACATATATACACATATGTGTGTATGTAGATAGATATATATATATATATATAAATATCACTCACACACATACACACATATATATGTGTATAAATAAATAAATATGTATATATATTACATATGTAGATAGGTAGACAGATAGTTGTATATTATATATATACATATATTTATAAGTGTATGTATATATATATATATATATATATATATATATATATATATATATATATATATATATATAACACACATAGAAAGAGCGACCCCTGAGAACCTCGCCTTGCTGTAATTGGGAATCGACCCCATCCACGTCAACCTGTGAACGTGCACAAACATTCGCATAAGGCTATGGCTGATATTCAAGCCCGCAGTCTCTTGAACGAGCTGTCAAGTTCATTTCCACCCTCCCTTAATAATCAAACATAGGAGTCTCTCTGGTTAAGTTCAGCTGGTTCACAAAAGGGACGAGAGACGCTTACTCGCGCCCAATTTTCTTGAACCTGATTTCTCTGCTATTGCTTGAGGATTGGAAGCACGTTTTCGGTTTCAGATCGTCTCTCTCTCTCTCTCTCTCTCTCTCTCTCTCTCTCTCTCTCTCTCTCTCGTAAAAAAGTTATCTGATGGTCTTCTATTATCTGTACGCTTGCTGTTGCCTAAACAGTTTAAGCATATACGTGGTTTCAAATCTCGCCCTATCTGCCAATCTCGAAAGGTACAGATAGCAATACCGTCTGATTTCTTGTGTACGAGAGAGAGAGAGAGAGAGAGAGAGAGAGAGAGAGAGAGAGAGAGAGAGAGAGAGAGAGAGAGAGAGAGAGAGAGAGAGAGAGAGAGAAAAGTTAGATTGTTTGAAACCGTAAAGATGCGCAAATCCCCGGGAATACTATCCGATTACATTTTTACGAGGGAAAAAGAAAGACAGAGAAAGACGAATACCTTGAGAAGGAACTTCAGTTAATGTTGGTGGTGTCTGCGGGTCATTATAGGCAACAGTGAGAGAGAGATCATATCTGGTGAGTACCTCTCCTATGGAATGGGGATTACTGTACTTCGTGGAGACATTGTTGTTTATAGTTCGCGATCCACTACAATCACCTTACTATCAGGTGCATAATTTATCGCTTTGAGTAACAGGGGCACAGCGACATAAGGGAACGGATAGGCCCAGCTTACACCTTCCTTTCAAGGTTTCTAATCCAAGATCTGGTACAAATGACTGAGAAGGGCAGGCAGATCTTAGAAGGACGCTATTGAAGATAAAGAGAGGAACAGATATGTCACTGTCAACTGCTAAATCTTAGAAGGGCACCTCTGGAGATAGGGAAAGAGACAGATGTATCGCTGTCAACTGCTCAAGACATGGGGTACTCTAATGGAAAAAAAAAAAAATACGTCTGTATAAAGAAACCAGGGAAACCATGATCAGAGAGTGGCCAATTCGTGCACACGCCAGAACTAGGACATAAGATGCCTGAAGTTCCTGAGAAGGGTTGACGACCAGATGTGAGCAAAGTAAGATAAATCACAGGTTGACCTTTGCCTTATTAAAACCATACTGTTGGATCAGGTTGCACGAGTGGTGTGTGTGTTTATTTTCTGTGAACTATAACGCCAGGACTTTAAAAACGGCCGAAGTGACAAAATGGAAAAAAAAGAATTAATTCTACAAGACACAGACTTGAGCGAAATTCTTGAAGGAAAGGGTAAACAACAAACTGCTGTTATCCTTGACGATGACCATAAACATGGCCATGCCATCGACGATAAAACATTCTCGATTGTCTTAAAATAACGAAAGAAAAAGATAAATAAACAAAATTCGGTTAGATAGATAATTGCAAGAAAATCCAGACTTTTCGATTCTCGTGTACAATGAAAAAATAATATGCGTTATATATTGAAATCTGTAAAAAAAAAAAATGTCACGAAGGTAGACATTTCTCAGTTACCCTTTAGTAGGATTTATTTTCTATTACTTCTTTCCGTCGAGATTTTTCTTCCTGTCGATAAGATCAGGCTCGTTAAAGTTTCCCAGGATCGTTATACGGGAGAATTCCAAAATTTTATCGATGCTTATCATCGTTCAAGTTATTTATCATTGATGTTTGATGATAAATAAATCTTTAAACTATTAAATAATCGTTTAACGCATTTCATATCATAATAATCGAATAATGCGTGAGCATATGGTTCATTAGGAGCGTAGAAGGACTGCCATTAAACAATATCAATAACGCTGAGCTTTTGAGCGCACGATGATTGAAACAAACTTGACACTCGTGCGAATACAGCCAAAGTTATCGTACCGAGAACCATCAAGAGCTTGTTTGTTGACATAAGAAATGCGAAGAAAGATGTAAAAAGAGATATTGTAGCTTGCGTTGTGTTTACAGCTTAAGTAACGTTGGGGAAGGTGGTAGTTAGGGCGTGCTTATTTTAGAGTTTATGACCCTACGTAAATCGCCCAACGCTACAATGATGTGGGAAGGGGAGAGGGGTCATGTTGATTGGATTGGGAATATTCGTGGGTGCTTGAGCGTTCGTTGCACGTCTGTTCAAGGAAAAAGAGTGAGAAAAAGTTAAAATGTACCCTTATTGAAAGGTTATTCAGACGCCAGAAGTTAAGAATATCAAAGCTTTTTTCTCATGTGCAGAATTTCCTCGAGTATGGGGTTGGGGGCTGCGTTAGAGCTCAGTCACAGGGCAAAAGCATAATAATTTCGCAGTAGAAAAGATTGCTCTTAATCACCTGCTCACAAAAGTATAATTTACTTATTTTTATGTCACTATAATTTTGTAGACCGAGATTCATCTTTGATAATACTCAAATTCCCTGCAGCTACACTTTCATTTAGACTAAATATTACTGAAGATGATTTTACGATTTACTAGCAAATAGCAAATACGGTTATGTACTATAGCTGCTGGCAAAGATATGAATTAGACTACTACCTTGCACTAAAAATATGAAATATATAACTGTAATTAGTCTCCGTGCATCAATAATTACAACGGGTATACTCTTTCTCTCTCTCTCTCTCTCTCTCTCTCTCTCTCTCTCTCTCTCTCTCTGTTTACCTCTCTCTCTCTCTCTCTCTCTCTCTGTTTACAAGTGTATTGTTCTTTAGTTAAGCAAATACCAAATGAGAGAATTAGGCACCTGGCGGCCATCCGCACGTTGTGGATTGCTGCTGTCTATGTGGATATACACTGTGTAATATATATATATATATATATATATATATATATATATATATATATATATATATATATATATATATATATATATATATATATATATATATATATATATATATATAATTTATATATATATATATATATATAATGTAGAGATAGACAGATGTGGAATACTATTCAGGTAGAATGTAGTGCCTCTTTCAAGAATCGTCAAATGAGAAGAAAAAATGAAAAGTGTGCTCTAACAACAGCTTGAGACTTTTGTTCATGCAATTCATCTTTTTAACTTATTATTATGAATTGCAAAGCTGAAAGCGCCGATATAATCGCATAATGTTTTTACCTGCGTCCATTCCTGACATATTTTGCAAACTGGCTAATTCTACGAACTTTGTTTCATTAATGAACACTTACATGAAAGCGTTAAGTATTTCTTACCACCAACAGAAAACTCATAACAACTCGAATGTTCATTTATGAAACAAAGTTCGTAGAATTAGTCATTTTGCAAAAATATGTCAGGAGTGAACGCAGGTAAAAACATCATAAGATAATATCGGCACTTTCAGCCTTGTAATTCATAATAATAAATAGGTTAAAAAGATGAATTAGATGAACGCAAGTCTCAAGTTGTTGTTAGAGCGCACTTGTCATCTTTTCTTCTTCTCATTTTCTACTAGAAGAAAAGATCAAGGTCGGTTATCTTTTTTTTTTTCACTAAACAGCTTAGTGCGAGCCCTTAGGTGTTGACACAAAGAATTAACAGACAGACAGAGGCAGAGAGAGAGAGTTTGTAATTCAAGAACTCACTCCAGAAGTACAGGACACCAGTGAGACGGGGGAAAATAATTTGGCATGATAATTATTTCGTATTTTAGAAAAAATACAATTTTATACTTACCTTTTTAGGATTATTAATCGCACTTACGTAATATTCCGTGAGCATTCGTTCGTAATGTTAAATCTAGTACTGTTGAAATCTTTATCAGCAAGTAGAATACTTATAATATTGCAAAGTAATATCTTAACGAATGCCAAATATAATTATTATCCCTCCAAGTGTATCGTATTGCTTGGTCTTAAGTGGAATGGTACTATGGTTTAGAGAGAGAGAGAGAGAGAGAGAGAGAGAGAGAGAGAGAGAGAGAGAGAGAGAGAGAGAGAGAGAGAGATAAAATATAGTTTAAATATAAACATGCATCAAATACACCGATAAGTAGATAAAAAAAACACACAGAAAGAAGAGAAGAAAGAGAGAGGGGGGGCGAGTAACATTCGCTTTGGTCTGCACGAAATCTTTCGGATAATGTTGCAGGGAAAGAAGACGACAGTAGGATCTCCCATTAATGTAACTTGGTTTGAACAGGAAGAATATATTATTATTAGGTCGACACCGAAGCAATTAAGATGATGGCGAAAGTTTATAGTTTGTTTACTCAAGGACAGATGGTTGGGGAGGATTTGCCCTAAGGCTAATCTCTCTCTCTCTCTCTCTCTCTCTCTCTCTCTCTCTCTCTCTCTCTCTCTCTCTCTCTCTCTCTCTCTACAGAAATATCTCTGGACTCAAAAAAGACTATCAGCATTATCTGTTAATTTACTCTTCAATAATTGGATATCGCTGATTTATGTTTTATCATGGCAGATTGCTGTGAAGTTACTGACCACTTTCACGGATATTTGTTATCATACCTTTACTTTGGATAGGCAGAATAATTGCGATTATGTCGACGAGCTAATTTTGTTTATTCTGTCAGAGTGGAAGCACAAGAACCGTTGATGTGTAACGCTAATGCTTAATAATCGGTCGTAAAACTTCACTCTTGATAAGAGTTCAATATGTAGTTATAATATATGATTTTAATCTTCAGGCATTTATGCCTTCTCTAGATTTTATTTACTGACTGAGGTTACGAGAAAGTCATTTTCGTCATTTTTTTTACTGTTTTTATATTATTCACAATGATACAAAATGATTGACAGATAAAAAACATCTCTCTCTCTCTCTCTCTCTCTCTCTCTCTCTCTTCTTTACATTAGCTCTAACATCGTTTAATATTATTCCTTTTTTACTCCCTTGGAAACTGTTGATGGACGTATAGGGGATACAATATAAGTGCTAATTTAATTTTGTTGCTCCCTTATTCCCTTCGGTGCCAAGATAACCTGAAGATCCTGAGAATGTTTACTTCTCCAGTTTTCTTTCTAATTATCCTCAATAAATTATTCGTCCTCTTAGGGAAAGCATTTTGAAAAAGACACTCTAGGGATAAAACAATGCTCTGTAATTCGACTTTTCTTGTACATCCTATTTTGTAAACCTCTCAATAGGACAAATCCAGTCAGACATAATTTCTCTCTCTCTCTCTCTCTCTCTCTCTCTCTCTCTCTCTCTCTCTCTCTCTCTCTCTCTGATCATCGCCATTGACGTTTTTTCTTGTGGAATTTGTGAAGTCGACTAATTATAAATACAGCGTAGATGTGAGACACTTTTATATTTTCGTAAATATTTTATACACTACCTTTTATATATATATATATATATATATATATATATATATATATATATATATATATATATATATATATATATATATAAATCATCTCGGACGACGATTGTAATTTGTTCATCAGATGAATATCACTTAAGCGTTGTAAACAAAACAGAACGTGATAGTGCTGTAAAGATAATTTTTATATGTACCAGCCGATTAAAAACTCGTAAGGGAATTAAATGAATTAAATGTGATTGCGTCTCATACAAATGATACAGCCCACCCCCTTCACAATCGCTCAGTCAAAATCTCTCATACTCGAGAAACCTTTTTGTCTCGAGAATTCTGGGTATTTGAATCGAGTTCTGCTCCATTGCCAAATCTCCATAACAATCATTTAAGTTTGCATTGCCATACGAAACAAACGCGTTCTATGGTTTTGTAGTCGATAATATATATTTAGGTCCATACACACGGACATTTAGGAATTCGAGAACCACGCCATTGTCTGACCTATGACGATAAATTTTTTTAAAGAATATAATTTGAGAAGTCATGGTTTATTATGATGATTTTGAGAGTGTGCTTTGTTTTGCACGTTTCATTCCGTACTTTCTATCATATCGGTGACGGAGAATGAGCGCGCATTAATTAAGGAAAACAGACGTAATTTTGACGCGCTCATGAAAACATTGTTGTATTTACAGAACACACTGAACAAAAAATCAAAGATATAGAAATCTCTGTATAGGAAGTAATTCAGAAAATTTTATAGAAATCTCTGTATAGGAAGGAATTCAGAAAATTCTATGAAAGTGCTGGGAAAATAAATTGTAAGAATTTACATTAGTATACAAAAGAACAACAAAAACTTTGAAAAGATTAAGCTTTGCAACTAAGCAAACAAGAAGTGAAGTTAGTGCCGGTTAAACAGCGCAAACATACGTGAAAGAGGCGAAAATAAATTGTTGGAAATTCTGAACAAAGAAATGGTTACTTCAAGAAACAAAAGAATAGACGCGTCTTAAGTGAGTCATTTAGTGGCCCCAGTGCATACTGCCACTTACCATTGGTATGCCTGGCATTCCCGGGCTATGTACCCCAGGGAAGTACCCACGCTACAGCTTCGGAGGAGCACGTCAGTTTGGGTACTTTGTCTTACTTTTCACACGAGAGCTTAGCGCCTTCGACAAGGAATTAAACTACAAGCTTAGTGTTATTTACTAATACTGGAAGGTGCGTCTGAATAAAACCAGAAAAACACACAAAGGTAAGGACAATTAGGCACAAATGAACTTCTAAAGTGAATTCATTTTCCGCATGATCTCATATGGGTAAAATGAAATGTATAAATATCACATGAATGAGTAAAACAACAAGTAAGGAGAGCAAATGCACCTGGATGTGGGCAACGTGTAATTAGGTAAGAAAGGTCGTGCGCGCGCACACACACACACACACACACACACACACACACACACACACACACGCATATAGGTCCCTCCATGCATCTTCTAAAACACCTCGGGTCTTGTCATTCACTGTAAATATTTCATTCGATGTACTCTAGACATGAACTGACTTCACGTACTATAGTTTATATCGCAGTTTACATTCTTAAATGTATTTCACTGTGACATCTACATACGTTTACATTATATATCTGAGCAATGGATCAGCTGATTTATCAATAACTTTTCCCATGCAGCTCCATTCGAGATAAATATATCAGTAACTGCAACACTGTGAGGGGTAGCAGCTGTCATTCGCAAAGATTCCAGGCATGTGGCTAAAATCCTTTTCACTTACAAGAAATATCTCTGGCATTGCCAAATTTAGCTCAAACTAAAAACTCAGCAGTAAGAAGCAGACATTAACCTAAGACTTAAACGGCTCCCACCTTGATAATGAAGACAGGTAAACTGACCCTCCTTCTCCAAGTCACGTGGTTATTTGCGCAAGTTTTGCCTGCGGTAGAAGGTACAAGTGTATGTGCTGCAAACAAGAAACGGGCGTTCCCCTCTGAATAAAGTTTACCGTAGCTACTGATGGCAAACAAACATAATCCTCACGAGAGGTTCTTTGTCCGGAGAGGGACCTTTGACAGCGATATGGTTATTTAAGCATTTTGGGGCTCTCTTCGTCAGGTATGCGTTTTTCGCTTCGCGTGACGGTGAGGTTTACCTGCTGGTATATTTGCGTGTTGATAATTGTCATGTAGAAGCTTTGAATGTTAATCTCTCTCTCTCTCTCTCTCTCTCTCTCTCTCTCTCTCCTCTCTCCAATTTCAGTGAATTTACAACGGATGCCTTAAAGGTGTGTATTAATGTGGAATACACTTGTATATCAGCTTTGTTTTTACTCAAAGCAGTAATTCGCGCTGTGCTTCAGATTGTTCTGTCATGTCAGTTCTCCAACGTGCGCACGGGTGTGCACATGTTCGTCGTTGGTATTCGTAACGTACTTCTTTGATAATAAGATTTTGTTATTTTACGACCTTTGTTCTGATAGTGAATGGGCGTCCCTTTCACCCGTTTTGCCATATCTTAACATGGCAAAGTTTTTAATCCAGCAAGAACTAAATTACACTATATAATCAAAATCACACACTTTCTTGAAATAGGGGCCTTACCCTCTTTTTACCTTTAATTACCAGCATCCGGCTGGATAGATTAACTGTGCACTCAACAGAGAGTGCTGAGGTGAACCTTTAATAAACACATTAAGTTACATTTGATTATTCTGTCACACCTGTGTGATGCATGGCGCCCGGGTGAGGCCTTAATTACCATGTCGGCGCCCTCTGCTGGAGATACCTTTGAAATGAAGTTATGAATGTCATTAAGACGCTGGATACCAATTGTTAGCTGCGCACCAATGGAGGACTGGAAAGTGATTATCTTCAGCTGTCGGTTCTGAACGTTCTTCCAGTTTAATTACTGCAGTTTCTTGCTGATTAAAGTTTTTCAAAGACTTGCGAACTTACTAAATATATTTTTTGCGCCGTTACCCCTTTTCCTCAGCTATCACAGTCGCTGGTACTTTATTTTAACAGCTGAATCAAAGATGAAATCCTTGTGCTAAAAACTTCCACAGAACCAACTGTTTCAAACACCAACGCAACATTAGTTACTCATCATAAGTGCCTTTGAGCTGCCAGGTAACAAATTCACTGCTAGAGTTCACAGTGTCAAAATGGATTTTTCAGGAAAATATATATATATATATATATATATATATATATATATATATATATATATATATATATATATATATATATATATATATATGTGAGAAAGAGAGAGAGAGAGGACGTAAAGGAGGTGATGCATATTTCAACTTTATTTCCAGTCAACGTGCCAAAGCATGGCTTCACCGTCAGGGCTAAAATACAAAAGTAACAATAATTAAAAGCAACACATAGGACTCATTAAAATTATTAATGTTAAAATATAGATATTAGAACCGAAACAAAAGTCAAAACTAACCTAACGCCTCAAGAAAAGAAAACTGAGTGACCAAGAAGGGCACCAAAAGGACGAAGAAACACCTTAAGCTATGAATAGAGGGGCAGAAGAAGACTGACTATTCAAAGATGGAACCAGTTGTTTGATGGTTAACGACTCGAGGATATGGAGCGAGATTTCCTCAGCAGCTTGATCTAAAATATATATATATATATATATATATATATATATATATATATATATATATATATATATATATATATATATATACATACATACATACATATATACATACATATATATATATACATACATACATATACACACACACACATATACACACACGCTTATAATTCGAAGATGTTCACGTTATGTAATTATCAGTTGAAGCCATCAGGTGAAGCCACAGAAAATTTTCAAAAGGAAACGACAGAGTACCAAGTATTTTCATGTATGTGTGTGTATTCGTATGTATGTACTGTTGTATATTTAAAAGGGTGTAAATGAGTGTTTAAAACATTTCCATAATTTATTTCTGGTATTGCGAATGAATAAGGATATATATATATACATATATATGTTTATATATATATATATATATATATATATATATATATATATATATATATATATATGTGTGTGTGTGTGTGTGTATATATATACGTAAATATACATATATATATATATATATATATATATATATATATATATATATATATAGAGAGAGAGAGAGAGAGAGAGAGAGAGAGAGAGAGAGAGAGAGAGAGAGAGAGAGAGAGAGAGAGAGAGAGAGCGCTCAATACCAAGCTTAGGAAAAACAGTTCTTTTTAATAAAAAAAAAAATAAGAATTTTATACATTTGCGTGAGTATAGTCATTTATATATGTGAGTTCTGAGTAGATATATGTACCAAACCAGCTACGCCATATTTATTTACATTTATAAAAAAAAAAAAAAAAACCCTACGCACGTATTAGTGAGTTCGTAAATTGACCGCGGGCTGTGTACAATTTTCCGTTGGGGACGGTGGAGTTTGGTATACAGGATAAAAGAGACCAGGGGATTAGGAGATTAAGGATTAGTAAGAAGGAAGTAGGGGATTAGGATCAGGACCCTCTTAATTTTGGAAGTTCATTGGCGAGAAACAGGAAGAGCCTGGTTCTTAGGCTATAGCATGAAATTCCTTTTACAATCCTGTACTCATAACGCTTCGGTTTGATTTTGATGGAAAGTACTCCATAACTTCCTGTTCCTACTGTACAGTATTCTTATTTTTGTCTCGTATTATAAGTGGATCTTTATTTATTAATATATTACTTACAAGATACATATAATATACATCTTTGGAATTCTAGAAGCATTTTCGTCTACGTTGCTTCAACGTGATGCCTCCTTTCACCATTTTGTTTTTCTCGCCTTTCTGACTGTCTGTCTCAATATCCTGTTTAATAAACACTAATTTTGTAATAGAATAGGATTACAATAATATTAATACACTTAAATTAATGCTGGCCTCCATCCTACCGAGAATGTGGATCAGAATATCAGATTCAAGCTAGTTGTTCTTCCAAGAAAAGTGTCCAAATTCGGACGAAATATTAAATTAATGCTGGCCTCCATCCTACCGAGAATGTGAATCAGAATATCAGATTCAAGCTAGATGTTCTTCCAAGAAAAGTGTCCAAATTCGGACGAAATATTTTTTAATGTTTTAAGTGATACCTCCCAGCTGAGTGACGTAATCGAATATTGTTCACAATGGTAGAGGCAAAGTTGAATAATCCTATGAAAATCTAGGTAGAGGAACGTATCAGCTTTATATAGTTACTCATTCAAAAAACTGAATTTATATACACACTTAAGAAACAGGGTATTTATAATTAACATGCCGTGTGATATGGCAGAAGCTTTTTATATAGATTGAGGCTGTAGATGTATGTTAACATGAATTATGAAAACGGTATGAAATAACTGTGAAATCTGTTAGAAATAAAACAAGTAAAAAATGCGCCGAAGTTTCTTCTGAGCAATCGAGTTTTCTGTACAACGTATTATGCTGTATAAAACTATCAGCTACGACCGGTAGCGCTTCAGACTTCAGTTCCTCCCCAGATGCGATAGAGTGAGGGTGCGTCGCACGCCTCCGGAAAGCGCTGCCAGACGCACGATCCATGGCCAACTTTAACCTTAAATAAAATAAAAACTACTGAGGCTAGAGGGTTGCAATTTGGTATATTTGATAATTGGAGGGTGGATGATCAACATACTAATTTGCAGCCCTCTAGCATCAGCAGTTTTTAAGATCTGAGGGCGGACAGACGAAGCTGGCACAATAGTTTCTTTTACAGAAAGCTAATAATAACGAATTTATTTAAAGGAATTTCATAGTGTTAACCATACTGCAAGTATTCAATGGAAATTCCTAGTGTTAAGCATACTGAAATTTAACATCCGCCACCCCCCGGCTCGCTCGCTCTCTCTCGCAAATTCATCGAGGCATGGAAGACCGTCTTGGCTGCCATTTAGTAATAAGTAATTTGGCCGTTCAGAACTGGTATAATGTTAGGGTGTTATTTTCATCAGAATTAACTTCTTGATTTACGGCGAAAACTATTTAAGTTTGCAAAAACTACCGAAAGTTGTCTGGACAGGCAGAGGTAATTTTGTCTTGAGCGGACTGATTACTATTCATTGCAGTTTACCTGAGAGATTTAAATACTTTTCCGACTTAATGCCATTCTGAATACGACTGATTTTGACAGACGAGCGAAGATTAACTGGCTTTTTTTTTATAAAGTTCGATCATTCTTGAACAATATTATAAAAGAGAAAGGTGTCGTAAATGAGACCTCAGTCAAGCCATAAAGTAAAAATACTAATTTCCTGACCTTCTAACTAAAGCAGAAGTAAAATCATTATGGAAAATATCATAAAATAAATGAAATAAATGAAGAGGAAAAATGGCCGATAATCATAATAATCGTTTTACCCAAACGACCACCTAAATGTAGCAGTCAAATTGTACTCGAAAGAGGATGTTGTGAACCTCATGAATATATAATGATTTAGGTAATGTGCCAAAACGATTCACTTCAGTTATCTTAATACTGCCCCCCCCCCCCAACCACACCCATTCTTTGTAATTTGTTCGTCTCCCTTGCATTGTCAGGGTTCATATGGTCTTCTCACAGGTAATAATGAAGTTTACCTGTCGCTGCAAGGGAGGACACGCCCATAATACCGTTATTCTCCTTCGGTAGTAAATAAAAGGTTTGTTTCCAGCCAGTGGTAGAAAGCAACAGATGTTGTGTTGTTTTCAGAAATCAGAATGACTGTTTACATTTAAATGAGGTATAAATTATTAATAGTTTCAATTTTATTTTAGTTTAGATTAGCCGGTGTATCGCAGATTAACGAGATTGAGAAATTGAGCAGTTCTTAATCCCAAAAATTTTCGTTTTCCTCAGGAAAAAATTCAAATTAAGATTTACGTTTCTCTTTTAGTTTCTGGGAATTTGTATATACTGTGAAATAATATTTTCTTGAACTGAAATTCAGTCTCTTGTCCGAGAAAGACAGATCGTTTTGGTGAGTTTTTTGTTGAATTCTATTTGCTCCCAAGAACTTTTCGGTGAGAGATTAGCACAATATTGTTGTCTCGTGACCAAAGGTATATTTATTTAACGAACGTATTTTGGAAAGAAATAGCAAGTAGTTTCGCAAACTATCAACTGCAGTTCTAATAATAATTATCATATAAATTATTGTTGTTGATAGTAGTACGAATATGAGTAAAAGTAAGTACTTCCTATTTACCAATGCCGTTCTTCAATGTGAATTTATTATGGACTCATAGATAACACCAACAAGGCTAGCCTTGCATAAGAATTAACCTTTATATTCAAAGCTAGCGCTATGACAGGCAATTCATTTTCAAACAAGATTCTCATATACGCAAGCACTAATGATAATGCCCATTAGAATCTTCATGTATTTATCTTCAGCTACAAGTAAATTCATTTCAACTTTCTCTCTTTATCATACAAGAGAGAAAGCTGAAGTTACTCTTGAGGCAATGACCCACCCACACCCACAGACCATCACTTAAAAAAAAAACTGAACAGAGATGAAAACAGAAAAAAAGGAAAAGAAAAAGAAAACTTATGGTTCGTAAGTTGTCTACGGTCGGTTGAACCTGAGCGTCAGTGGTGCCAACCTACCCGAGCGTAACCTCAGTGGTTGTGATAAATATAAGTTAGTTCCCTTTTCATTTTGGATTGCTTTATTTGTGTTTCTGTCTTCTTATATCGCAGGTATTATTTTACTGTGAACTAAAAGTCGGGAGATTGCTTCACTCTGATTAAGAATAACCTCAGTAGTCTTATAAGCTTGTTTTTAAATTCTGAATAAATTACGTTATAAAATAGTGAAGTCATGTCTGGCTGTGAATACGAGTCAATTTTATATATATATATATATATATATATATATATATATATATATATATATATATATATATATACATATATATATATATATATATATATATATATATATATATATATATATATATATATGCCTGACCAGTAGCATAATCGGAGTTAGGGTGATCAGGAATAGGTATAAGAAAACAAGTCTGACTTCTTTTTGAATACCTGTACTGGCTGATTAGTAATGGCTGACATGCACCAGGGGAGAGACAGTTCCACAGGTAAAGGCTGTATGTGAGTATAAATGATGAAGCAAGACTAATCTCAGTGGGATTATGAAACAGTGAAGGTTTGGGTTGAGAGGATCATCTAATCCTAAGTCAAGGACTGTGGTGAAACTGCAATGCAAAGGTTATATAAAGGACTGTGGACTGAGAATGATGGCTTCTTTGAATCTCTGTAAATGTACAGTAATGGATGTTCCGTATTTTCGTCGTTTTTATAGAACTGGACTTTTCTTTTACGTTACTATATGACCCAGACATAAGAAAATTCCGTGGAACACCTGGTTTGAATCGAATATCATTCGTCGATACCTTGAGCGCCAAATCTTTAGACTAGTCATGACAGACAATTTCACTGCGTGATTCTGGTATTTGTGATTATATGATTATATACAGTTCCCGTATGATTGAGAGGCAACAAAAAACATTGTTCATGCACTTGAAATAAAGACATTTTGGTTATGTGAGACAAGATGGTTATCTATGACGTGTTTCACGATTGCTCTCCTGATTTCCTCGAAGATATTATAGTGGCATGCTTGAAGATTATCTTTTATTTTTATTAACTGCCATGAGCGATTTTTGGTTCATTAAAGAATACCAGTTTCTTAAGTCAATGAAAAATCCTGTTTACAACTCCCTCGAAATGCGCTCAGGGCGATGGACCTGGCCTGGTGGATACCAGAACCCACTCATACCCTTGATCTGATCTGGGACCTACGAAAATCTCGCCCATTCGAGTTAGATTTGTACGATGCAGTAGGACTAAGGCTCTCGTTTGGAAATTCTTCTTAAATTAGACTACTTTCCTTTTTGGGGGAGCTGGGAGGGGACAGGATTTTTTGGGCCCCAGATAGTATTCGACAAATGCGTGAGCGATATTAAGTACTATAGAACCTATTTAACAAGATGAAGCCTTAGGATTGTGGCTAATGTTGAAATCTTTTGAGCATGGTACGTAGTCAGATTGAATGCTCAGTCACAATCAATAACAAAGAGATGAAAACGTTTTATAAAGAGAAAATGAATATAATAGGAGTGTTAATTTCACTATATTCACAATGACAGTAATATTCAGAAAAAAGGAGTCATGGTTCAATAACGTCGCGCTGACTTTTATGGTAGTCATGATAAAAACAAACCATTATATATATATATATATATATATATATATATATATATATATATATATATATAGTATATATACATACAGTATATATAATATATATATATATATATATATATATATATATATATATATATATATATATATATATATATATATATATATATATATATATATATATATATATATATATATAGCTTCCAGCATGTGGTGACTACAAAACCTGCTCACAGCCCTCGAAGAAAAAAAGTCTTTTCTTGGCCACATTTTGTTTTGTTTTCCCACGGGTAAAATGCCTTATCGTCTTTATCTTCCCTGATCTTCCCTTGGCTAACCGCACTTATTCTCTAACGAACAGCTAAGCCAGCTTGTTTTGTGTGTATGTGTGTTTCCCTCTATCATCGTTTTATTTAGGAGTAAGATGCAACTTGTTCCATTTCATAAGCTAATAGTTCTTTGGTTAAGACGTTTTACGTCTTCCTGAGAAATATTTGATTTTTTCATCAAGGCGGGTTTAAAATTTATTTAAAAGCTGAAGTTGGATTATTTTAGTTGTTTTTCGCATCGTTGCTGTAAGTTACAAATCATCTTTTGATGTAGTTTCTTTTAACGTATGTAGGAACATATGTGTTATATTTCACGCGATGTACAATTATTAATTGCAAACTACTACATTCCTTAACAATTTATATGAACTTTAGCTTTTTAACCTCCATACGTCACTAGAACATGGACAACTAATCACCTCGTTTGCGAAAAAGTAAAAATTTTTCGTTATTGCTAGAAAACAGCGTCTGTTATATACAAAAACACAGAGCCTCTTTCGTCTTACATTGCTATTTGCCTATCGTGCGTTGTTCAAACCCCGTAATTTGATAGCGCTCAAAGTAACTAACTTGTCTGCTGAAGCCCCAAGTAAGCCTAAAACCTAAGCTTAGAGCCATAATGAGTGACGTCGTCGTCATCAGCACTTCCCTGAATCTCGTTTAGGCAGCTTTGTTTACACAGACCTATTCCCCGTACGGCCTCTAACAACATACACAAGTCATTTATCTGCCCTAGTGCCCCCTTAGGCCTACTGACAGCTCTATGTATCTTCCAACAAGGAAACTGGTTTATAATTACTTCATGGGCCTACCATACTCATCATCTCCATCACGGAGTTGCTTAGAGCTTGATTAATTAATTGACTTGTAGAAAACTCTCTGTTATCTTGATACAATGGACGTTATAACATATTCATTGTTATATGAATTGTTTAAGTACTGACAAAAATATATGCGGGAATATTTCAGTGCGAATGTTTTTACTTGATTCGTGTTACAATGAAAAGTAGACACTTAACCAACTGTATATGTCTGTTAATACTGCTTAAAGATTCTAACAATTTATCATTATTTTCTTTTCAGGACGTGGCTTCAGATTCCCCATCTCTGAGATTCTCGTTCTCATGAAGCTCAGGACTCGGTGGAAATAAGAAGGGAAATTGTCCAAACAAATTATTAGTCAATCTTGTTCATATTGATTATCAACAGTGTTTCACGACTTCAGGAATGAGGATTGTTGTCTCAATCACGTTTTGCGACAAGAAGAAGGCAAATTTGAGTCCAGCAACGTTTCATGAAGTCAGGAATAAAGGTTTGAGCCTCAGCAACGTTTGACAATTTCAGGAATGAAGATTTGAGTCTCAAGAACGTTTTGTGGCTGTAGAAGCAAAGATTTCAGTCTAAGCAACGTTTGGGGGCTTCAGGAATGAAGATTTGAGTCTCAATAACGTTCCATGACTTATGGAATGAAGGTTTGAGCCGGAAAAACGTTTTGCGGTTTTATATTATTATATCTTGTTGTTTTGAAGTACTCTGTCTGGAATTGGTGGGTGTATATAGAGTTTGACTGGTTGTGTGAAATGGTTGGTAGTCATTAATAAAGGCAAGTGTTTCTGAAATTGAAATCATTTGCATATAGTAATGTTCAGTGGGTGGATTAAATGAAGTAGTGTAAATCATCACTATTAGTAAATTATTCACCATTTTTACCACAGACAAAACTTACCGAACACTGCACGATCTCTGTAATGGTAAGAATTTAACAGATAGGCCTCTATGAAATGATAAAAATGTAAAATTTAGGCCTCTTATGAAGCAGAAATCGGAGTGGAATGTTCCGTGTGACTATTGACGAAGTTTCATTTATCTGGATAATAATTTTGGTTAATATTTAGAAAAAAAAACACGTTTTACCTTATAGTAGTGCTGCAACATTTTGTCAGTGAGGCTTCACTGGCATATCGGCGACTTAGTGAAACGTTCTACCAGTGTTTTCTTTGTCGAATTGTTCTCCGTCAGAGGCAAGAAGAGCTCTTTGCGTAACAATACGATCTGAAAAAGAGTTGTGAAGAAGTGATAAGTGAGAAATGGACAACGATAAAAGAAAATTAGAAAACAGTAAAATGATGTGAAATCGCGTCGTGCATTTTTCTGTCTTTCAAGTGAAAACCGAGAAGAGAACGGAAAGGAAGTTTGGCACGAGACAAAGAAAGACAAAGCCACTTCAATGCAGTGCAGCTATTCTCTCAGCTACCCTTTCTACTCAGGATGAAGGTTCACTCCCTTGGCAGCGGAGTGATTAGTTTGAAGGACCTGGCCAAAATGAAAAAAAAAGGCAATTTTATTCTGAAAAGCGAAATGATGATATACAGGGGTGAATAAAAGCTTTTCGTTTACATACTAGACATTTCAAATGAAAATGAAGTTACATTTATGTAATAAGGGGCAAATGCCGCTGAAAGTGAAATTAATGGTCATATTTACTTAATGTTGATGCCATATTTTGTGGTGTCAAGACTCAATATGAATTAGATGACTATTTTGTTACTTTATATTACGGTCCTTATCGAGATTATTCATCCAAGATGTTTCGTGTTATTGAACATCTTCAGATGACCCTTCCAACAATATATGAGAGTTTTATTTCTAAAGGAAGAGAACGATATTTTAAAAGTACAAATGGTTGGAAAGAATAATTACACACGTGAAAAAATCATTACTGCAACCATTCTAAATTTTTTCCTTTAAGATCTATTCGTAATAAATAATCCTGTATGTAAATACAGTTTTTCGTCTGTATCGTTTTCCTTTTTTTATTCAGACATTTTATACCTCATGCCGTTTGTTAAGACAATTCCATAATTTTTTTTTTCTCACACGATTCTGTACTATCCTGGTTACAGACCAATGTCTGGAATTGTCAATACCGTCTAATGTTCATGTGCTTGGCCTAAAATGTCGACTGTAAGGCGAAACATAATGAAAAAGCTTATTGTCTATTGAAATGACTCATTTGACCAATTAGCCGTTTGAAGTTACGACCTTACGCATCATTATTCCTGTTAGTTTAAATTAGTTTACTCCTATCTGTTGACCCTTTCGTGCTGAAACTTTTATTAATAGGTAATCAGACTATTTGTCTCACAACGTTCCAGTTTTCCATCATTACGCAGAACTTCACGATTTCTTGGCACAACTGATATATTTAACAAAATGTAGACTGAATTAATGTCTGTTCGATGTTAGCTAATGGCTCAGGTTCATTCAGAATTTCATTGCTTTCTTTGGGCGAGTTTATTGTTCATCTTGTACTAAAAGAAAAAAAACAGGCCAATATCGATTTCGGGTAAACATTTAATGAAATTAATGTAAGAAAGAAATTCAATAGCTTATTTTGTGTACCATGCAGTCAGGTAATTTTTTATATATATTTGTTAGAGTACTGATTAATGTTTAACCTGTTTGATCATTACTTATTTCTATGTGTAAGCAAGGTAATGTTTTTAATCGTCACATTTCTCTTTTTCTGAGTCGTATCATGCCGATGACAATAAAAACACGATCTAAATAAAACCATTTTTTTTTCGGATGGAGTGTTTCAAAAAGTTTGTAGACCGATGACGTTAATGTGCAAATATGAGTTTCATGGAACATTTTTAGCCTGATCATTCGGCCCAACAAACCGTACTTAAAAGGATAAATGATGCTGTAAAACGTCTGCATTTGAAAAATTCTCACTATACATTTATAGTGAATGATATCGCTGTAATGTTTCCAGTGGAAGACGGGAGTCACTTTTCATTTTTATTTTGTTTTCTTTTCAAAACTGGTCTTTCCTTCTTTATTCCTTCATTAGCAATCCCTGTTGGAATAGCTGTGTTAAGTTTGGCCTCCTCCGAAATAACTACATAATCTACTTTGTGTGTACCTCGTTTTGTATGGTAATAATTTGATCTGTTCATCTCTCTCTCTCTCTCTCTCTCTCTTACTTTCTCTCTCTCAAGGCTTTTCGTATAATTATGATGGCTGGAATGTATCACAAGTGTTAATTTCCTAAAACATGTATAGAAGCAAAGGGTTATTTTAGTACAAAGAAAAGTTATTACTGTATATATGTTCTGTTTATTGTTAGTTCATCTTCCCAATTAATTCACAGCTAAGATTAATTTTGCAAATAGAATAATTCAGGGTGCTTTACCGTCATGATCATGTAAACAACTCATTATGTTTCCTCTTTTTTTGTAAATGTTGATTTGTAAATAGAGAAATAAATGGAAAAAGTTCACTTTTCTATTTGGTTGTTTGATTTAACCTTTCTGTGTTTTCTCTTCATTTCTCAAAGGTATTTAGATACTTAGATACTTTTCTATTTATTTTTAGCTGCTATTGACGGACAAAAATATACTGATGGCTACTGTTATCATTCAATTTATGTTAGCTTTGCTATGACTAATCAGTTATATGCCATGGAGATTCGTCAGTTCCCAAGTTCAGTCTCACTATATGTGAGAAATAAGCACGTGTTTGTGTAAATATTATATATATATATATATATATATATATATATATATATATATATATATATATATATATATATATATATATATATCTTAACTTTTCAAACTGAACTTGCTTAGGTCATAGACCTCAGCTGATTAGTCTCTTATAATCGAAAGGAACCAATAGGGGTCTTCGATATATGGCACTCATTTGAATTACCCCGCCAAGCCCCAACGATCGTATGGCGTTCGACGACTCAGCAGTATCTATCTGTTCGTTACACTCTGATCACAAAAAGACGTACAAACAACTAGCAGATTTTTTGTTATCTCAAACATGAATTTCTATATAATCAATATATATATATATATATATATATATATATATATATATATATATATATATATTGATTATATAGAAATTCATGTTTGAGACATAACAGAAAATCTGCTAGTTGTTTGTACGTCTTTGTGATCAGAGTGTAACGAACAGATAGATACTGCTGAGTCGTCGAACGCCATACGATCGTTGGGGTTTGGCGTGGGTAATTCAAATGAGTGCCATATATCGAAGACCCCTATTGGTTCCTTTCGATTATAAGAGACCAATCAGCTGAGGTCTATGACCTAAGCAAGTTCAGTTTGAAAAGTTAAGATCAGTAAGGGTTTAGCGGTCGACGGGCTAGGAAGTACGTCTGACGGACAATCATGGCACCTGCCACCTCTGAATACCTTCCGACTATAATTGCATAATTAAGTAGCGTAATATTAGCAACAGGGCCCTGTGTAACTATTAAGGAAAATACATGTCAACTGTATCTTACGCATTTTATCTGTACTGGTAGAACCTTTGCATGACGGGAATCAGGTCATATATATATATATATATATATATATATATATATATATATATATATATATATATATATATATATATATATATATATATAATATATATATATATATAATATATATATATATATATATATATATTGTCACGAAGTGATCAAGTACCTGGTTATTACACAACTATTAAATCCAAAATTCAATCTAAGTTTATCAAGTCATGAGTGAGGTAATACCTGTTAAGCAATAAATACACTAAAGGAGAAAGGGCATCACTCCATCAAAAAACTATAATTGCTTCCCTGGTCTTCATTCACTTCCATATAGGAGAGGAGAAAAAAACATGTCTATCACATACCTTGTGCACACAAAAATAACCCTCTTCACTGGTGGTCAAAAATGAAACACTGTGCTTTTAAAGCTTTAAATGTAAACATTTATTTCTAACTTCAAAAGTTATAATCAGAGTTCACAATCTGAAAAAATTTACTATTACTTAAAAACAACATAAAATTTAATTAATTCTTAAACAAGATAAATTCACGAAACTTTAATTTAATTCAAAAAACTTTAATTTATCAAGAAATTACATTAACTAAACAAAATCCAAACTATTAAGATTTACTGAAAATTTGAAAAAGAAATCTTAACAAATGAAGTCAAAACAAGTATGCAATGTTAAAGTATAAACACATAATATATTAACTAAATAAATGTTAAATCACCAACACAAAAATCTGGGTAACACTATGAAATTGTAAACACAAGAACACACAAAACAAATGTAAAAACAAGACCATATATAAATGCACAAAAAGTTTACCACCAATAATTTCACTAAGGCAAAATCTGTTTAATGATTATATCTACCTTTTTAAAAGATTATATCTACCTTTTTACAAGACTATATCTAACTTTTTACCATGGTAAAAAATAAGTAAAAATCACTTTACCGTGTAAAAGTTTCTGAACACTTTTACACATCTTTTTCCTTTACTGTAGTAGTATACACTTTTACCTAAGGCCTGTTACACTATACTCTCTCTTATATCAGATTCTACCAAGGGCGCATTAAATATTATTAACAGTCTCCATAAACTTATATGTTTGGGAAAGTGACCACAATCTTACACTCTTCTACAAGAGAGAGAGAGAGAGAGATCACCCTGTCTTTATCAAGTCTCTATCTGAGTTGCCAGTTTGGCATTTGTAGAAAGTGGTCACCCTGGAAATCTTCCCTGGGAAAGAAAGGAATAAACACAGTTTCTTCCCCTGAAAAGGGGAAAAAGTAAGAAAATTATTCTCTGGTTCAGAGAACTACAAAGGCCTGCCTCTTATCTGAATGATTGACAATTTCCTGTTTGAACACTTGTATAAACACATAGGGTTCTGGATCAGGCAGCTTATCTGAACCTGTCATCCCACATCTCTTTAGCTAATAGAGTACTTCCTGTCTTAACACTTGTTTAAACAACAAACTTTTAAACTGGCCATGGTTATCAACCTTGTCATCTCATCTCCCTTTAACTCATAACTTACGGCTTTTAGGATCTATCTCGCATACAGCATTTCCTGTGGTCACCCACCTGAATAAACATTCAGATTTGTACACAATGCCTCCAAGAAGACGTATCTTAGCTTATCCCACTTAACATCCCCCATAAACATTATTTTCAAAGTTATTACAGTCAATACATGACAAACACAAGAGAAAATATATAAGCATTGCAAAAAAGCATACATACTTCAAAATCACCTCGTTACATTTCACAACACATGAGAAATATAAAAGAAAATATATCCACAAAAAAAAATTATTACAGAATACACACATACCATTATACTCCTCCCCCCAGAAGATTAATTATCCTGGATTTGAATCCAACGATTCGGAACGGGATAAATAATCTGCAATGACATCATCTTTCCCAGTTATATGCTTCACCTTTACATTATATGGTTGTAAACATAAAGACCACCTGGTTATTCGTTGATTGTTATTCTTTATCTTATTGATGACTGAAACAGGGTTGTGGTCAGACAACACTAAAATTTCTTCATTCCTACGCTGGCTCACATACACTTCAAACTTTTTCAAGGCTGTCATTAATGCTAATGTCTCCTTTTCAATGGTAGAATAATTCTTCTGATGTTTTTTTTTAACTTTGATGACATGAAGCATACAGGGTGCATAAGGCAGCAGTCATCTTCTTGAAGTAGAACAGCTCCAATTCCACAGTCAGATGCATCAACTTGTATCACAAACTTTTAATTGAAGTCTGGAGCCTGAAGCACTGGTTTTGAAGCTAAAATAGCTTTAACCTTCTCAAAGGAATCCTGACATTCTGGGGTCCAAACAAACTTTCTTTTCGGACTGGTTAAGTCAGTTAAAGGAGCTACCACGGCTGAGAAATTTGGACAGAACCGGCGATAAAATCCAGCCATGCCCAAAAATGTTTGTAGTTGTTTTCTAGTAGTAGGAGGGGTAGCCTTACGAATACCTTCTACATTAGCGTCAAGAGGAGCGAGAAGGCCTTTTCCAACTTCAAATACTAAATACTGAACAGTTGCCCTTCCAAATTCACTTTTCTGTAAGTTGATTGTTAGTCCTTCTTCCCGTAGTTTCTTGAACAGTTTCCTTAAAATCTTCAGATGTTCTTCCCAGGTGTTAGAATAAATCACAATGTCATCAAGGTATACACCCACTCCTTCTATTGATCCTAACAGCTGATCCATCACTCGCTGGAAGGTTGCAGGTCCATTCATCAGACCAAATGGCAACACAGTGTATTGGTACAGTCCAAAAGGAGTAATGAAAGCTGACAGCAATATGGCATTCTCATCTAAGGGAATCTGATAATATCCTTTCAACAAGTCTATTTTGGAAACAAACTTGACTTGCCCAATAATATCAAGTAATTGGTCAATAAGAGGTAATGGATAATTGTCAGCCACATTGATGGAATTCAGTTTCCTATAATCAGTACACACCCTAAATGAGCCATCTGATTTCTTCACTAACACACAAGGAGAACTGTAATGACTTGAACTGGGTTCTGCTAATCCATGCAGCAATAAATATTCAACTTCTTTTTTCAAAACATCTCGATGAAAAGGTGACACATGGTAAGCTTTCTGTTTAAAAGGCTTCCCATCTTCTCTGATCTTTATCTCATGCTTTGTCAAGTCAGTACACCTAGGTACAACTGCAAAAATCTCAGGGAAACTTTGAATCATCACACTTAATTCATTGCTTTGTTCAACACTCAGATGTTTTAGTTTGTTCTCCAAATTTTCCAATATTGAAGAATTGCTCACCTTGTTTTCAGCACCCAATTCATAGCCATCATCGTCCTCTGTAGATGAAGTTGTTTGGGTTATAGACGCTGTTTCAGTTCTAGTCTCTGAAAAGTAAGGTTTCAAAAGGTTCACATGTATCTTCCTCTGTCGTTTCCTTCTCCCTGGTGTTTCAATCATAAGTTCTGTCACTTAACTTCTCTGTTATCCTATAAGGACCTAGAAACTTATTTGTAAGGGGAAATCTTTTCACTGGTAAGAACTCTAGAACTTGCTGTCCAACACTAAAATTTCTTAGCTTAGTCTTAGCATCATACTTCCTTTTCATTTTCTCTTGACTTACTTTCAAATATTCTAAACATCATACTTCCTTTTCATTTTCTCTTGACTTACTTTCAAATATTCTAAAGAGAATTTTCTAATTTCTCTTAACCTTTTCCTCAAGTTCTTCACATATTCTCCTTGGACTTCCTCTTGATTTTTTTCCCCAATTCTCTACAAGAATCTTCAATGGACCTCTTGCGTCTCAAACAAAAATCATTTCATTTGGTGAACATCCCATACTTTCTCGATAAGCATTCCTAACCTCAAATAACATTAAAGGTAAACCAGCATCCCATTCTCTTCCTGATTCATTACAGTGCTTTGTTAACATACTTTTCAAAGTCTGGTGGAACCTTTCCAAGGATCATTGAGTCTCTGGATGGTAAGTGGTTGATAACTGTTGTTTCACTCCTAACAAGTTCATCACATCCTGGAATAATTTTGAAGTAAAGTTCACTCCTCTATCACTTTGCACAATTTCTGGTATTCCAAACTTGGAGAAAAATTCCACCAACTTCTCAGCAATTACCTTTGCACTTATATTTCTTATAGGAGTCGCCTCAGGATACCTTGTTACCAGACACATTAATGTCAACAGATATTCATGTCCTTTCTTCGTTTTTGGAAGCGGTCCAACCATATCTATTATCACCTTGCTAAAGGGTTCTCCTTTAACTTTCATGGGTTGTAAGGGGTTTTCTGAATAGTTTCATTCTGTTTTCCAGCTATCTGGCATGTATGACACTCTCTGCAAAATCTGCTAACATTCTTGTGAAGTCCAGGCCAGAAAAAATATTTCATAATCTTCTCAACAGTCTTCCTGATTCCCATATGTCCAGACTCGTGTGCTACTGCTACTACTTGTTTTCTCAATGGAGATGGAATCAGAATTTGATGATATTCTCCCCATTCAACAAACATTTCCTTGAATATCTGCAGGTCCATGCTTCCTCATTAGCAATCCTTCCTTTAGGTAATAACAGGTAGGAGTTTGCTGCATCTCTTCTTGATCAACAACTCTGAAGAACAAATCTGCCAACGTTGTATCCTTCTTCTGCAGTTCTATTAGCTTCTCTCTAGTCACTTGACCAACTTCAGGGGTTGAACTCTCAATATCTGCCAACTCGGCTACTGTAGTTTCACTACTATCTTCAGGAACACTTTGACTATGACGAGTCTCTTCAATAACAATAGGATCCTCTTCTTTTTGGATACTTTCTTCATTACTAACACTAGGGAAATCTTCACTTTCCTGGAACAGCTCTTCAAAGCTCAAAGATCCTTCTCTTGATCCTTCTGGTACAAGCAAATCCTCAGTTTCTTCACTTCCATACATAGTTCTCTTCATACTCCTGGTAGTTACACAACTTGGAAACAGGTGGGGACTTTTCTTCTCTGTCTCTACCATAGGACTAATCCTCAATGGTTTGTCTGTCACTATAGGACAAGGAACGAAGGGTACACCACCAACTTCATTACCCAGTAAAACATGCACACCTTCAACAGCTAACGAGTCCTTTACAGCAAAATCAATACTTCCTGTACTTCCTCTCCTCCTATACCCTTCAAAATAACCGAATCTCCACTGAGATTCTTCTCCAACTGTGGGTGAGCACCACGAACTACCACACTATGGTTACTTCCTTTATAACATAATATCTTGACTGGTACCTACACACTCAAGGAGGGAGTTATCAGCATACCTTCATAGATACATGGCTTAAAAGCCTCCACACTGTTCAGCCACTCACTGCATAAGTTACATTTCCACGGGTTGCTAAACACTCTACTTGCCTAGTCTCATTGTTTCCCACACTATTCCTCATGGTTGGCTTTACCTGGTTACCCTTTACCACTTGCCCAACTGGCTTGGTCTGTTGTTGTGTCTTATAACAATCTCGACTATGGTGTCCTACTCTTCCACACTTGTAGCAAACAACATTAGTCTTCTGCATCCGTCTTGAGAAACTGGAAGGTGAGGGTTTACCATTCCATTGCTGAGGGGTATATCCTGGCTTTGTACTGGCATAGCTACTAGAAGGGTTTCTCACATCAATGTTCTTAAAATTTGACTGAGACCTATAACTTGTGAGTTGTTGGTTCTGGTACTTGACATTATAATTCTTTCTGCTACTTATGATATTATAATCTTCACTCAGTGTAGCAGCTTTGTCAAGTTTCTTAAGCTCTCTCTCTCTCTCTCTCTCTCTCTCTCTCTCTCTCTCTCTCTCTTAAATAAGCTCTTATGTGTTCAGGAATTCCTCCCAGATATTGCTCTAAGACTACTAACTCCTCAAGTTCGCCAATAGACTTAACTTTAGCGGCCTCCAACCATTCTGAAACATCTTACTTTGTAGGCGTAATCCAAGAAAGTCATCTTGTCATCCTTCTTCAAAGATCTGAATCTTTCACTGTAATATTCAGGGGTCATCTGGTAAACTTGTAACACATTGTGTTTCAGTACACTGTACTCTTTACACTGATCAGCTGATAGGGCTAAATAGGCACTTCTTCCTTTACCAATGAGAACACTCTGTAACAAGACTGACCATTTATCCTCTGGCCATCCCATACCTGTAGCCACTTTTTCAAAGTGCTAAAAAAACTCTGGAGCTTCTTCTGTAAACATTGGAATTAACTTCTGCACTCTTACTACATCAAACACAGGGTCTGTGTTATCCTTGGATACAGTTATATGGGTTTGATTAACTCCAACTCCCTTTCATGTTCTTCTTACTTCCTTGCTCTTTCCCTTTCTTCTTTTGCTCTCTCTCTGTCTTCTTTTGCTCGCTCTCTCTCTTCTCTCTCTCTCTCTCTCTCTCTCTCTCTCTCTCTCTCTCTCTCTCTCTCTCTCTCTCTCTCTCTGTCTTCTTTTTCTCTTTCAGCCTGCATCTGCAGCCTAAGCAACGTTTCTTCTGATTCTAGCACCTTCAGTCTACACAAATTTTCTTCCGTTTCTCAACGTCTAAGCTCTGCCTCTGCATCACTGTTCTCATTCTCTTGCCCTTGTTTATACGTAAATTCCATCTCAGCTGCATTCAACAATTCATATCCCTCATTTAACTCTCTATCTACTTTACCAGTCTATCAATGCTTGGATTGCAATACATTTGATTTGTGCCTCAATCATACCACTAGTCACATTACCCGTACAAGCAACTGCTAAACCAATCCACTGTGCCTTAGTTAGGTTAGATTCAGATAACTTTCTGATGGATGGGGCACCTAAAAACTCCTGAACTTCAAACAGAGCCATTCTCTCTAATTTACTCAACTAAATATTTTACAATATAATTCAAAAAAAACTATGTAGTCACTCTCCTATCAAAATATATCCCTTACAGCACCAGTATAAACCATAAATCAGAGTGATATTTTGTTTTGTTCTCCCGGGTCTGGCCACCAAATATATTGTCACGAAGTGATCAAGCACCTGGTTATTACACAACTGTTAAATCCAAAAATTTACCTCACTTCATCCAGATACCTGAAACCTCATAACAATAATATTGCAACTGAACACTAAAGGTACCAGTGATCCCTTAAAACTTGTTTATCACTTGAAAAATCAATCTAAGTTTATCAAGTTACGAGTGAGGTAATAACTGTTAAGCAATAAATACACTAGAGGGGAAAGGGCATCACTCCATCAAAAAACTATAATTGTTTCCCTGGTCTTCATTCACTTCCATATAGTAGACGAGAACAAAACATGTCTATCACTTACCTTGTGCATACACAAATAAGCCTATTCACTGGTGGTCAAAAATGAAACACCGTGCTTTTAAAATTTTAAATATAAACATTTATTTCTAACTTCAAAAGTTATAATTAGAGTTTGCAATCTGAAAAAATTTACTATTACTTGAAAACAACATAAGATTTAATTAATTCTTAAACAAGATTAATTCACAAAACTTTAATTTATTAAGAAATTACGTTAACTAAGCAAAATCAAACTATTAAGACTTACTCCAAATTTGAAAAAGAAATCTTAACAAATGACATCAAAACAAGTATGCAATGTTAAAGTATCAACACATACAAAGTATTAACTAAATAAATGTTAAATCACCAACACAAAAATTTGGGTAACACTATGAAATTGTAAACACAAGAACACAAAAGAAATGTAAAAACAAGAACATCAAAATGCACCTAAAGTTTATCAACAATAATTTCACTGAGGCAAAATCTGTTTAAAGATTATGTCTACCTTTTTAAAAGATTATATCTACCTTTTTACAAGACTATATCTACCTTTTTACCACGGTAAAAAAAACCATGATAAAAAATAAGTAAAAATCACTTTACCTTGTAAAAGTTTCTGAACACTTTTACACAACTCCTTTTTCCTTTACTGCAGTAGTATACACTATACTCTCTCTTATATCAGATTCTACCAAGGGAGCATTAAATATTATTAACAGTTTCCATAAACTTATATGTTTGGGAGAGTGACCACAATCTTACACTCTTCTACATGAAGAGAGAGAGAGAGAGAGAGAGAGAGAGAGAGAGAGAGAGAGCACCCTGTCTTTACCAAGTCTCTATCTGAACTGACTTTATTCTACCAAAAATCTCCTATAAGGTTAAACCTGGGTTGCCAGTTAGGCATTTGTAGAAAGTGGTCACCCTGGAAATCTCCCTTGGAAAGAAAGGAATAAACAGTTTCTTCCCCTGAAGAGGGGAAAAAAGATAAGGAAATTATTCTCTGGCTCAGAGAACTACAAAGGCCTGCCTCTTATCTGAACGACAGACAATTTCCTGTTTGAACACTTGTATAAACACATAGGGTTCTGGATCAGGCAGCTTATCTGAACCTGTCATCCCACATCTCTTTAGCTAATAGAGCATTTCCTGTCTTAACACTTGTGTAAACAACAAACTTTTAAACTGGCCATGGTTATCAACCTTGTCATCTCATCTCCCTTTAACTGATAACTTAAGTGGCTTTTAGGGTCTCTCTCACATACAGCATTTCCTGTGTCACCCACCTGAATAAACATTCAGTTTTGTACACAATGCCTACAGGAAGACATATCTTAGCTTATCACACAACCAGCCAACCCTTTTAAGACCTGACACTTAGCATCTCCCATAAACACTATTTTCAAAGTTATTACAGTCAATACACGACAAACACAAGAGAAAATACAGTATATAAGCATTGCACAAAAACATACATACTTCAGAATCACCTCGTTATATAAAAAAAAAATACAGAAAACATATTACTTATATAGAATACACACATATCATAAGATATATTATAATATATATAATGTGTGTATATATATATATGCATTTGTGTATAATATATAAATGTGTGTATCATTAAGAAAATGGGAGAAATACTCAATCTTTTCAGATCTCGACGAGAAACCTCTTTCCGCGTTTGTCTGTTTGTTTGCAATAAGCTGCAACTCAAAACATATGGCTTCCCTTCTCATCTCGCCTCTTGACGTTTCTGTCATAGGGGTTGATTGATTTGTGTAACAAAGGAGGAGAGGGAGAGAGAAATCAGAAAAAATGAGACTGTACAAAGGTAAGACCAAGACCAAGAAATAAAATGAAAAGGGAGGGAGATGAGAAAAAGATTAAATTGTGTTGATGCACATGACCATTTTTCAGGTCTGCAGAGTTTGATGAGGTTATGTTCTTTCTCTACGTGATTTCATGAGTGACATTGTCCACAACATTTGACCGATTTAGCCCAGAGATGTAGAACTGAAGGTGCAATCTTTAATACTTAATCCGCATGATGAACCAGATGAGAACCTCAGTACTCTTCTGAGCGTTGTTGCATGTACATTTTGATGTCAATGATATGCCATGTATAGGAAATGTTTTCGTTCAATTGAACGATCTGTATAAAGTTAATCCCTGTTACTTACGCAGAAATTTGTTATGAATACTTCTGATACAAAATTCTTGGGATTGCTCTAGAAAAAGAGACAAGATTGATATAATTAACATTATTATTATTCAGAAGATAAAACCTATTCATATGGAACAAACTGACAGAGGCCACTGACTTGAAATTCAAGGTTCCAAAGAATATGGTGTTCATTAGGAAGAAGTAAGAGGAGGTAAAGGGAAATACAGAAAGAAGAGACCTCACTTACTAAAAAAGAAAACATAAATTAATAAATCATTAAACAGATGAAAATTTATTAAAATGCTAGGACAATAGTATTAGGGTAGCAATGCATGCAGCTTCGCTTTTAGTTACAACGAGAAAATACACATCATGAATGAAATATTATTCAGCGTTCAGATGGTTGTTTATTTATAAAGTCGTAATGAAAAGAGATAAACTAATTTTCTGTTCTCTAATTATCTGAAGAGGGAGGAACGTCGCGGTGACGAAGTTGGAGTTTTGAAACTTTCGTTATCCAAACATGGAAGCTTAATCTTAGAAACTGCCAATATTAATCAAAAATTTTCATTCCGGAAAAGAGTGATAATTATAAAGTCATGATAATTCAAGTCCATATTGGGTGCTGAATCATTATCATAATAAGAGATGCATTAACGGAACAGCCATAAATTTCAAAAGATATTAATGAACTCCATTAACTATCCTAATGCAATTACGCCTTAGATATCAGCATTCTTGAGTTTTTCTCATACAATGACTTATTTGGTCTTCATAATTTTTTTTATCTTTTTTCTGTTGAATCAAGACTAGATCGTGTCTTATTTAGATGATTACATGCTACAAGAACCTCTTATTAAGATTGTGATGGCCGCCCTCTCTTTGGTTCTGCAGTGCGCTTAATCTGAAGGCAATTTAATGCAGAGATAATATTGCTTTCATTGGCTAATTAAAGATTGAATCGAATGGCCAAGACAAAAAATAAAAAAATAAAAAAAAGAGGGAAGGAACATCTTATAATTATGAACTCTTCTTTATTTTCTTAATTAATTCAATTATTCGTTTTAACGAACAGACGTTTTATTAACTGAGAAACAAACGAGCCGAATAATACATCGTGCTATGGAAGGCAGCAACAATGGACCACAGCAGTAAGTCGGGTGTGACACTGATTAAATTTTGTGACAGACAGTGTACATACTTATTATAAGTGGTTAGTCGCGATAGCAAAATTTGGAAGAGAGAAAGGTCTTATAATCGCTTCGCAAGTTTACAGAGTACGTGGAGTTGCTGTACCCCTCCTGTTGCAGGCTTACAATTATGGAGAGTTGGAAAATTTTGATGTTTAAAAGTAAGGAGAAGTTAAAGGTAGGAAAATAGACGAACGTACAAACACGTCAAATGGAAAGAGTCCTTTGGATGAAACTAGGACCCACTCAGTAAATGTCAGCAAGAACGTAGTGACGTTAACTCTCTCTCTCTCTCTCTCTCTCTCTCTCTCTCTCTCTCTCTCTCTCTCTCTCTCTCTCTCTCTATGATGTGAACTAAAGCCCCAGCCGTAGATAAGAAAAAAAATGAACATTAATGAAAGGTTGCTTGCAACCTTCTTTCGTTTACCAAACAGATCTCTAAATTGTATTACGACAGAAACATGTATGCACACGCTCACAAACATACATGTAAAGACACATATATATATAGTATATATATATATATATATATATATATATATATATATATATATATATATATATATATATATATATATATATATATATATATAGTACATTACATCACTTTCATTGTACATAGGCTAGATGTTCCACAGCTTTCAGTCCCATACAATCCATATTTATATAACAGAAAGTAAACTAAACACTAAAATCCTGCTTCCCTTTTAGAAATAAAACGTGAAGACGACGTAAATATCATCTTATGAACGTATAAACTTGACGCATTTATTTCAAAAGTAATATGTAAAATGTATAGTTTTAAGAGGTGTAGACAGTCAGGTCCAAATAATGTCAGCAAGGCGAAATGTCTATCAATTTTCTGTTAAGAAACAACACAGGCTTGATGCCAGCTGTATTTTGAAAAACAAGATGGTAATGGCCATAAAAGAGGATTAGCTTAATCCTACTATTCTTTCCTGCTCCTAACTTTCCTTACAGTCTTTATGTTCTCTTTTATTTCCACTCCAGATTGTAAGAGGAAGGTTTTTGATGTTATGTGCTAGTCTTCTTGACTTGAAGATGCCTAAATAAGATGAAACCAGTCAAGAGTCATACCTTTTGTAATAAGCGTGTATACTGTATGTATATGTATATATATATGTGTGTGTGTGTGTTTGTGTATAATATTATATGTATATATACATATACATATATATACATATAATGTATATATATTATATATGTGTATATATAAGTATATATACATATATGTGTATATATATACGGTATAAAATTATTTTAAAATATATACAATGTACTTGTACATGAGAAGGCGTGTGACCGCTAAATAAGAGAAATCTTTCCATCAGAACCAGATGGTTCCGACCGTCATAGATAATCGGAACAAAACACATGCTAACCGTAAGGGTCGAAGAAATGGGCTGTTCACAGGTGTTAACTATGACAATGGTCGTCTCAACATTTCTGGTCCAAAATTTTTGTCGCTAACTCTTCGAAAATCTGAAATACGTCACTTCTCTTTTTTCTGATTTTAACGTTAGCGATACAGAGAAATTGTTGATCAATAAATGTATTATAACTGAAATACGCAAACACAAACGTTTTATATATCGTGTATACATATATATACTGTATGTATGTATGTATATATATATATATATATATATATATATAAATCTATATATATTTTAATGTATTATATTATATATAGTATATATTTATAATATATATGTGTATATATATATATATATATATATATAAATGGATGTATGCATTGAGCAATTTCAACCAAACTTGGTATACATATGACTTACTATCTCGAAAAGAACACTGTGTGGGTAAGACATCACTGGCACCTAAGGGGGGGTGTGGGAAAGGGGTGACGTAAAAATAACCGAAAATGACAAATGTTACCGTCTAATCCATAGTTTTTGAGGACACATATAAATAGTGACATTC
>NC_089783.1:31236624-31249124 GCF_040412425.1 Macrobrachium rosenbergii | reverse complement strand
ACGGACACGGATGAAATCAGAGATTAGAAAGAAGCCCGAAGAACGCCAAGAAAAGTCGAGATAATACACATAAATTGAACTGACATAGGAGAGAGAGAGAGAGAGAGAGAGAGAGAGAGAGAGAGAGAGAGAGAGAGAGAGAGAGAGAGAGGAAAGGGGGAGGTGGGAGAGAAAAAGAGATATGCTTAGCAAATGTCTCTCAATAATAATTTCTGCCACCCACACAGTAGCAGTTTGCGGTGAACGGGAGAAACACCACCTGTGTCTGCCAACTCACGAATCGTGGTGGGTGGCTCTTTGCAAATGGGCGTTCGTTTTGTAAGTGAAGAGGCTGCAAGTGATTCTAATGGAATGGGACAAAGCCCAACATAATCAAGTTGATCTCTCTCTCTCTCTCAGGCACGAGTCTCCTTTACAATGTTATTCTTGGGGGAAAGACAGATTATGGCAATGTCTGCCAAGGGGTATAATACATAATACAAAAATACACACATGAATGTGCAAATGCATATGTGTATATATATGTATATAGGTATACACATATATATATATATGTGTATATATATACTATATATATATATATATATATATATATATATATATATGTTTCAGCGAGTTTGAATCATCTGAGGTCTAGAAATACAGTTGAATTGCATCTCTCTCGAAAGGCGGTTGAGCATACAAAAACAAAAGAATTAAAGAGTTTGTCACGTACAGGTAATCTGACCTCATTCTAGTCTGTAGCCGCCACTTCTGTATACAGCAAGCACAACTACAATCGGAATTGGAAAGATATAGTTTTGTGTACGCTCATGTGCGATTAGAATACATAATTGAAGAAAAATTAAAAGTAAACGGAAGCCTTTTTTATTTCTGCTTCTCTTTTAAATAAAAAAAATCAATTCTGATATAGAATTACCAGTAAAACCATGAGAATCCTTACTACAGTACATGATGACAATGACATTCATAGATATATTAGCTATTCATAAGAAACCATTTCGACCGAAAGTCATGTCCAGTATGATCCTCAGGCAAGAGAGTTTGGGCAATGGCTTCCAAGTGTCTCATTGTTTCTCCACATTTAATTTTATTTTGTCAGAGCTATTATTTTCATTATCATAATAACACCAACATGGCATTTATTACAAAGGAGCTTTGTTTATTAACGAAACAGCCCGACCCCTAAACAATGGCCGGAAAATTTATAAAATTTTGACTAAATTTTTATATTGCTTTGTAATTAAAACATATAACGAACATTATGTACGTTTGTATATGACTTTTAAGTTCAGTGCCTCCTAAGTACCAACAAATGTAGCTAACAAAAGAGTTAGAAGTAAAAATTATTTGACTTGACTCCATTAATGAAGCTAATTTTGGCATTACGTCCAAAATGACAGTAATAAACTGTAATAAGCGACGCTAATAAACCGCGTGTGTGTGTGTGCGTATCTATAAATATGTATGTATATGCATATAAATATAAATATTTATATACATATATATACATACATATATGTATATAAATATAAATATTTATATACATATATATACATACATATATATATGTATAATATACATATATATAATATATAAACACACACACATATACAGTATATATACTTATAATTATAAAATGTTATTTTAGACAAAATTTTTCATGTCAGGATATAGAAACTTGTTTTTGGTTAACAACTCATCGTTTTTAAGTTTCATTTCCTTCATTTCTTTTCACCAACACTTCAATAAAATACAATTATCCTTCTTTAAAAGAAATCTTAACATGACAACTAACTTTACACGGACCAATCAAAGAAATATATCGCAAAGCAAATTCTTGAAATAGTATTAAAAAAATCAGCTTATTCCTTACGTTCCAGTGCGCAACAGGCACCACAAGCAGCAATAAACTGTGTAATATAATATATATATATATATATATATATATATATATATATATATATATATATATATATATATATATATATATATATAATTATTCACAGTAAGTCAGACAGTACAGAAACTTGCGCTAAAGATAGCTGCCTTTGCAATGGAAATTCACATACACATTATACATACACACACACACACACACACACACACACATATATATATATATATATATATATATATATATATATATATATATATATATATATATTTATATTTATATACATATATATATATATGTATATATGTATATATATATTCATCTTTAAAATGACACCAAAATCAGTACCCGGACATGAAGTAACCTTTGAACACATGACGAAAAAATTATTTGTGCCTTTTATTGCCTCTTGAGTTTATCTTAATAACACCACTGTTATTATTTTACTGTCTTCAGCATTTCTTTTTTATTTCCTTTGCACAAGCCATTATCATAAGTCCTATTGTTTCAGTATTGTCTGACTTCTGTGAATAGTATTCACAGTCGTTGGTTAAATCCAAAGCTACCATCACAATATATATTATTAATATCATTACTTTGATTATGTTTTCTTGTTTTTGTTCATACGTATTAGGTAATGCCGGTTGTATTTTGCATTCCGTATCTTTGTATGGCTGTGAGCTGAAACAGAAGATTATCAATACATGCAAGAAAGCACCTTAAAATGACAAGATCAAAGCAAAGAAAGAGAGAAATAAAGAGAAACAGAATAAAGAAAGGGCTTTTGTCCTCCCTCTCTTTCCTTAGAAATACGATCACTTGAATAATTAAGAGGCATATATAAAGTACAGACAAACATAACAACGAAGATAACTGCATTTCCAGTAGAACTATGAATGATGGCGTTTTACCCAATCATGAACAACAGTAAGTCTTAATTAGGAAATATATTTTTTTACGTGCACTGCATTTCTAAACACATTCATTAAATACATATACAATGGTTAATTAGGCACTTATGGGATCATTTCAAAGTCGTACTATGCTATCAGTTACACGGGGTTAAGGACGACAATCCTGAATTTAAGACGTCTACTGTCGACCGTTTATACAAGGGCAAAAAATCTGCATCGTGATGATGTATTCTCTCATAGCAAAAGTTTATTACTGTTGATTTCGAAGCTTAGCGAAGAAATGTCGACTCAGTGAAAAAGATATATTTGGACGTCAGATTTATACCTTAATATTTTCACTCTTTTTTACAGAGAACCAATTTCCTATTTATTAAAGTTTCAGCAATATTATTTTCGGTACGTTTATATAATGCCATATCTTTGAGAACTCATACTCTTAACGACAAAAAAAAAAAAAAAAAAAAAACACACACACAAACCAAATCATTCAGTTCGAAACCTCTCCTGTACTCAAAATTTGTGTTGTTCTTCAGGTGGTACGTTACCTGTCAACTTCTTTATTCTTATACGCCATTTTAATTAGAAAGTGACAAATGTCTCACATCCTACCATTCAATTCTCATCAAAACAAACACATTTTTGACAATCCGTTTTTTTTTTTTTAAGAGTTCTTCGATACTGATTGTTTTTCAGGGGTAAATGCAAACATGCAACAAAAAGTGAACATTATTTTGTCCTTTATCTTTACCTCAAAATATATATATATATATATACATATATATATATATATATATATATATATATATATATATATATATATATATATATATGAATGTCTTTTCCTGTAATACTACAGTGTAATATGAAAATATTACATATATATATATATACATATACTGTATATATATATATAAAAGAGAGAGAGTATATATATATATATATATATATATATATATATATATATATATATATATATATATATATATATATATATATATATATATATATATATATATACAAATTTTCCTTATAAATGCGAAAATTGATTAAGATTGTTTCTTCTAGAGAATTTTCCACAGCAATCTTTGGATATATATATATATATATATATATATATATATATATATATATATATATATATATATATATATATATATATATAATTATATGTGTGTTCCCCTGAAATGTATAAAATATGATGAATTTACCCTTCTATTGCTTGTAAACCCACTGATCTTGCAACAACTGTGGCTGTCATCAGCGAATAATACCTATGTTTGTGTGTATTTTCTCAAGTCGTCATGCATGTGTAATATCCAATAGTAAGTTAAACTTGGTGGCTCCGTTCATTCAGATTCGGATTCTCTTCTAGCGATTTACAATTCTTCACGATTTTCGAATAATCATGTTCTCCCGACCAAAATTCCTCGATCATCCACTGCCTTTCTCTTCCTTTTCTTTTTTTTTTTTTTAACCTGCCTTCTCCGATTCTTTTTTTCTTATTCCACTTCCCGTGCAGAGAGTTTCAATAATTTGAAGCAATTAACTGTGATGAGGCTCGGGAGAGAATCACTTAGTTTTAGTTGAGTAATTAGTGCAAAGTGGGTGGTCTGAGCACAGCTGAACGGATGGATGGGGTGCTTCTGTTTTGCGGAGAATAGGAGGGACAGGGGTAGCTGGGTGGAGGGAGACTTCGGGGGGAAGAAGTGGGTGTAGAGGGAAAGGACCTAATATTTTAGGCATGTAGAAGGTAAGAGGAAAACCGGTAATACTGCATTGTGGCTTTATGTGGATGGCTTAAGATAAAAAAAAAAAGTGGACAGTTACGCTTCTAAAACTGTTAGTTTCCTGTGAATCTATTTATGAAAATACTTATTTTAAGTTATTTTCAATATTTTTTAACCACTGAGACATTTATGATTTGAGAGACAGTGACTTAATCTCAAATAAGTTCGACAATTCAAAACGTGTGTATATATATATATATATATATATATATATATATATATATATATATATATATATATATATATATACACTCATATATATACATGTATATGTTACATATGTGTGCGTGTATATGTGTGTGTGTGTATATAGGTATTTGTATACAATACGAATGTCTCTGTTGTTGTGTACATATTCAAATGCAAGTAAGGACTCTAAGAACAAAATTAACAAGAAAACCCACATACCCAAGCTGCTGCTTCAGACCCTGAACACTAATACGTGTTATAAGTTGAAGAATAAAATACTTATGATAGCTAGACATGGGAAACATCAAATGGTTGGGGCTAATTATCTAATTATAGACGGTAATTACCTTGCTAATTCTGTGGTGAAGGGAAGTGAAGACGCCCACTGATTTAACAATTATTGTTGTGTTCGTGATTAGTGATACAATAAGCTGCTGCCATCTAGCGAATGAAGTATGAACATTAATACTAATAGCTTATGGCATACACTCGTGACATTTCTGCAGAGAGAGAGAGAGGGGGGGGATGAAAACTTTAAAAACAATTAGCAAATATTCTTGGCGTTATTATCTTTGGATCACAAAAGGGAGAGATATACGTACAAAATACATTTTATTATGTCTGTGATTTATATCGGAATATCATCATACCATTCTTATCACTATCATCATCGCAGGACAAGACTGGTGACGAAAGACGGTGAACAAAAATAACGCAGGGGGCGGTTTGCAGAGTAAAAATTGAATATCTGTTAAAAACTAAATACAAGATCTGCCTTAAGAATCGCAACGCAAAAGCATCATCTATATTTTTTCTAAATACAAATCACCTACCTCATTGTCCTTAATGTTAAGTATTATCCTTCATTCCTCAATGAACATTTCCCTGCCCTCTGCCACAACGATTGCGTTTCAATAAATTGCCCTACTTGAAGCCTGTTATTTAAAGCAATAAAGTGCTTTGTCGGGCATTTTATGAGAGAAAGACGCAAATCTAACACGCGGTAGCACTTACTGCATTAGACAATAAAGGTCATTTTCCCAGATTTCAAGATGGGTTGGTATTCAAATACAGCACAGCTGTATTTCATTTGAACTAAGGCCAACCTATCGTATGCCCTTTGATGCGTTTTGAGTGAATTTGGCATTTGCTAAGGTTACACTTTATCTGGATTCCAAAGGCCGAGAAACTGAACTCTACCCAAACAAACGTGAAGTTATTCAAGGGATCCCGATGCATCGATTCAGAAACATGGATTTAGCGATGGCAGTGGAAAAAAAAAAAAAAAAAAAAAAAAAAAAAAACTCAGCAAAACCTTAAAAATGTATTTATAGTGAACTTGACTTGAATATTGCTTGCTTGTAACCTGTCTGCGTGCGCATCTGTGTTTAATCTTGAAAGTAAGTTGAATATTTTATTTCGGAGGTATGATTAAACGTAAAAAAGGACTGGAAAACAAACTGAATGCGAAAAAGTCCAGACGATCAAGACAAAGAATCAAAATATTTATAATTAAAAAAACTCAACATAATTAGAAAAGAGGATGGTGAAAGTAATCCGAATTTTATTCGTCAGTATTTAGGATGATTGTTAAATTAAGAACTCAAGTTATTGAAAGTTTCATTCTTTCCTGAACAAACATAACCACTTCACTTTTACCTTTCACAATTTTTACCTTTAATTACCTGCGTTAGTTTTGTCTTTTTACCTTTAAAGTATCTGATATCGTTTGCATATTCCAACCCTTTCTTGTTTTTATTTTTGTGCTTGAAAATTCTCGAGGGCTTTGTGTGGACATCAGGACTCTGACCGACCAACAGAGACGATTTCACCCTCGTCAACCCTGTCTTCCTCCTTCCCCATGCACCTCCTGTTCAACATTCCTCCTAAACGATGATACACGTGAGAAGTAAACCTATAGGCTAGATCCATACCCACCGTCATCCGATCTACCTGTACTGTGTGTAGAACCTAATTAAACCGACAGACGATACTCTATCAAGCCGGGTAACTTTTCCGTCGCGCAGAGAAATCTTGAAGAGTGATTATTGTAATTCTACTTGGCTACGATAATGTGTTCATTCTTTCTTACTTTCTTCCTACAGCGTTTAACAGTTTGTGTTACAGTTTGCAAAAGGTTCTATTAATAATTGTGACAATACTTGAAACCCTAGTCATCTTGTCGTCGTTTTAGGATGATTTAAAAAAAATACTGAATTTATCATATACACTTCACTATGAATGTTAGTTATTCCTGATGTATGAGTACAGTGAATTTTATATCAACGGGTTCTTTGTGGCATATCTATATATATATATATATATATATATATATATATATATATATATATATATATATATATATATATATATATATATATATGTCTATGTGTGCGTAGGCCACAAAGAATCCATTGATATCAAATTCACTGTACTGTAATGTCAGAATAACTAATATATATAATCATATATATATATATATATATATATATATATATATATATATATATATATATATATATATATATATATATCACAATCGTATATAGGCTTCTGTGGGTACATACAGAACTTTATATATAATGATATTAACATATAGGCCTATATGAAAATACCAGTTTTCCTTAGAAATACCGCAACCTTAGTAACCACTGGTGAAAACTATCTAAACGAAAGGAGATATAAGACAATAATTAATATTCAACCCTCTCACTTGGAGGCTTGTGGTTAAGTACTAAAAGAAGAGTCTAGTCTAATTTTAGCTAATAAACCTTAAGAAAATGTATGGGTTGTCGTGACAAAGGCTAACTGATTTCTTTTAATAGAAACATACGACAATTTTATTATGATGTACGAATAAAATAAAAAATTAGACATCAGAGCTGTAGGAACTATATAGTATTTGCAGCATTCATTATACTGTCATAGACTGAAAAAAAATATATAACGCCAAAAAGAAACAATAATTGACATATACATTTTAGACTGTTTTGCCAGTCTTTCAACCTCGGAGGTTATTTCTGAGCGAACGATCAGTACCAGTATGTGTCACTGAATTTTCCACTTTCCCGAAAGAGAGAGATTAATCAAAGAGAAAAGGAAGAGGTGAATCATTCTGATCTCACACAGAGCCAACATAAAATTAATGGACCCGTTCTGAACGCAACTTATCAGCGAGAGTGCAAAGCAAACGCGTCCTTTCTTACTCACGTGATTGAACACATCGGATTACACAAACAAGATAAATTTCTGCGCTGAACTTTATTTACACTGGGTGACGATCAACAGCATTCCGTGGTCTCTCAGTCTTGAAAGAGCCCGGCCCTAAAGAACGGCGGTTTGCAATGACAACAGATATTCTTTTGAGGATATGCAACTCTGATTGCCAACTGAACTCGAAAACATATGTATAGTGACGCCCTATATTTTCCGATAATACGCCCACCCATAACTTTGGGAGTTAGATCAGCATCTTACAACGTTAAACAGATTTGTTTATATTGTATGGAAATGAAATTTGCTTTGTACTTTTTTTTCTTTGACTGTGACTTTTGCAACCTTAATATTTAGAAATGAATCTGTTTCCCTTGCATTTTTTTCTATCCTTTAATTGTTCGTTTTTCTTGATTCTCGATGTACAATCGTGGCAAGAATGAATTACAGGTGTATAGTGCAATCTGCAGCAAATACAGGAAACTTCCAAAATTAATCTGTCACACTTAAGGGTCATGGCTATGCCAGCATTGACGATCAATTAAAACATCATGTTTCTCTGGGGCACATGAAGTGACTTCCTTTGTTAACAGCACTAATTGCAGTGCACTCTCCCAAGTAATTAAGTCCTTTACGACATAATACGAGAGAAACATTAAAAGAACTTTTTTGCTGAAACCGTGACGAGAGATCAGAATTGAAATTCTTTTTATTTTTAATGCTAATGACGTGCGCACAAGGAAATGTTGATATTTGAATGAAATTTATGTCTTAGAAAAAGATACTCCTAGTTCTGTTATTTTGATGTAATGTGGTAACTTACAAACTGTCCTGAAGTTGATCTGTATGAGTACAAGAAAGTAATATCAGCAACGAATGTGCATTTATATATATTTATATATGTGTGTATACATTATATATATTTGTGTATGTATATATATATATATATATATATATATATATATATATATATATATATATATATATATATATATATATATATATATATATATATATATATATATATATATATATATATATATATGCGTGCGTGTATACATACATACATATATATATATATAATCCGCAAATTTCTCGACCTTGAATAACGTCACGGATTCACTACTTATAAATCGCCGTGAGCAATACAGAGTGGTTGCGTTTTTCTCTCGCCTAATATTCTCTAATAACTATAATTTTTCGTTGAGTGTGACTTTTATGCTGTCTTTCACTCTTTTTCCATAACAGTTCGTTCTCCTTTTGCTTTTGAATGCTGGTCTAAATACTGAAAGATGACAAGTCGAAACTTATAATAATAATAATAATAATAATAATAATAATAATAATAATAATAATAATAATAATAATAATAATAATAATAATAATAATAAGATACATATATAAATATACACACATATAGTTTATATATATATATATATATATATATATATATATATATATATATATATATATATATATATATATATATAATGCGCACGCGTCCTTAAAAACAAATGAACCAGACAACACAGCCCGACTTCCAAAATAATTTAATTGTAATTTATCGCTTTAGTGGCCCCCACAGCAAAGTTTAATCAGCCGTACGAGAAGGTAAATACAATAAATTAATGGCAGGTAACTGAAATTTTTTTATAGCGACCATCTCACCCGAATTGCACGCACAAGAGACGTTAATTCGCTTAATTTACATATTGATGTTTGTTTCCACTTTGCATAATGACGTCCCATTTAAGAATGAAAGGCAATAAGATCCTTGTTGCATTGGGTGCAGCGCCATCAGATAACATTATCAGCAAAACTTAAAGCGAACTACGAGGAGAATTACTTAATGTCTGCGGATGCCTCCGAGATTTATCCCGTCACACCTAATGAGCAAGAAACAAAAATGAGATAATAAACAGATCCTGTGGCAAATAAATGGCGCTTGCCTTTTAAAAGAGCAACATTAAGTTGTCTCCAAGACTTCCGAGTTGGACCGACTTTTATAAAAAGTGTAGTTTTTTCTTTCTTTCCTTCTTTCTTTCTATCCTTGGGCTCAGGTTAGCGTGTGGGTGGTCTTCGAAGGCCCCGTTCACCGCAACCACTTCTTAAAAAGAAGCAAGACGACGACTTTCCCGGTGGGTTTATTTCGCGTTTCACCCGTCAAGACATCAGAGACTTTTTATTCCAAAAGTGTTCTTGATATATTGCGGTCTAGGCCCAACCCCCCACCACCCCAAAAAAGAAATGTCATTGAGCATTAGACTGGAACAGATGAAAATACTGAGTGAAATGAACGCTTCTCTTCTTGCACGTCCCAGAGAAATATAATTTTGACAGGAATTGTTCGAAAACAGAAGCGCGGTTACCCTGCGTTATCTACGTTGGCTGAAGAAACGTATAACGATGGCTCCTTCTATCTGTACCGTGCTATCAGCGGAGCTTTAACAGCCTCTTAAACGTTTACAGTATTTACTGTGGTGGCATCTGGGATGCGTTAACTATCTTGTAAGAAAGTCATTGTCACATTGTTGTGGCGTAGCTTTGAAATACAGTCATATATTTTTTACTTAAGAGCTGGCAACCTCAGGAAGAGACTGGATAAATTCTTTCATTTTTTACTTTGTTATCATTAACATTCAATGTAAGCTAAACCAATAAGTAAACAAGTAATTGAAATTTTAAACAAATAAAAATCCTGCTTATTTGCTAACTTGAATCGGAAATTAAGTTCAAGGGAAAGAAAAAGGCTACCTGAACAGGTGTTTAATGTGAATTTCCTCGAAAAACCCATGCTCTCCTTAGAATTCATACGTAGAACCTATCTTTATCTAACCTTACAGAAAGTGGAACTAATACTGTACATTCGCATGGCATCACTTAAAATTCCAAACACGCCTTTTATTCCTGTAGGGGTTTTCCTTCTATCCACTCTCATTGTTACCATGATAAGAATGATAGTTTTGCAGTTAATGTTTTAAGTTTAATTGTTGTCGTAGTATCTAATTCTCTTATTGATTCCCTTCGTCATTTTGGGAAATACTTATGAAGCACCAGATAAATTTTACGCCTTACAAAATAAATGAGCAAATAAGTAAAGTATCCCATCGCAGTGATCTTCAACCTCGCCTCACGAGAAAGAAACGAGTGTTCGATCCCACAGGTGAAGTATGTGCTATAACTATAAGACATAATACTCTCTGTCTCTGTCTCTGTGTCTCTCTCCCCCCACCCAACCCCCGCCTCCCATACCCTTGTTTTCCTCTTGACACCATTAATCATAATCCGCTCAAAAGTGGCACAAAAATGGTCTCCCAAATTTTTCTGCCCTCTTTACATTTTCTTTGTGAATTGTGTACAAGGTAATCAGTCGGCTATGGCGAATCATAGCCAGAGATGAGATGGGCATTTTGATGCTAGCGATACTGCCAGTAGTAAGAAAGGTCAAGCTACCTTATCACTGAATCTCAAGTCAGTGTGTGCTGTTTTTTAAATTTCAGTTTCGTTAAAGCTTCTCGAGCTAAATAGGATACTGGAAATAGTTCAAAATCTCAATCTTACTAAGCACACTGGCTCTGGGAGAGAAAGTGGAAAGTATAGCGCAGGTTTTGTCTGCACTGGGCCCTGGAATTCTTTTTTCTGCTAAACTCTAAGAAAATGTCCCAACATAACTCACTATCAACCGCTGCTCATGAAAGTGGTTTCTGCAAGGCACAATACAGCCCAAAACTGCAGTCAAGGATAGAATGTTCTAAAAACAGTCCTCTATAAAAATATATATCTACAAAGAAAGACTGTTATCTCTCAGCTTGGTTAGGGATCATAGAGAGTCAATAACGTGGAATGGCGATCTGCCTGGCAAGCATGGCCCTTGACGGGCCATACTGAAACACCCAGTCCGGCACACTATCATACTGTTGTGACAAAACACTAAGGCAGCACAAACCTTTTTTTTTTTCTATCGTTTATTTATACATATATAAACTATTGTCTTATATATACAGGGTGTTTCGAAATTAGAGGCTGCCCCCCCCCTCTACAGTATAAACTAAAATTGATACGGACAAAAACAAAAGTAATTCAGAACAGGTATTTATTTAAGTTTCTCTCTGAGTATTTAATATTTTGTGCAGCCTCCATCTGCCTGTATCACAGCCTGCATTCTTGAGGGGTATGATTTCAGCAAATTGCAAAAAAGCTGCAACTCAAACTCCATTTTCCTGAGCACTTCAGTCACCTCTCTTCACAGGTCGTTGAGGCTTGGTATACCATCATAGTTCACTGTGCACGCTTCAACATGATCCTTTAAGATATTACCAATGTTTTCGCAAACATTAAGGTCAGGGGAGCTACCTGGAAATTCACTTGACAAGAAGAAATCGATACCATTGTTGCAAAGCAGCTCCTGTGTCTGAAGAGCCTTGAAACATGGAGCCTTATCATGCAAAAATGTGACTTCAACAGATAACACATTTTCAGGATCTTTGAGGAAAGGAAATA